>NC_134364.1:42654562-42867669 GCF_048569485.1 Anomaloglossus baeobatrachus | reverse complement strand
CTTTATAATACTCGCCTAAACCGGTTGCTGCGGCTCAAATGGGCGTCTTCGTCCTCCGTTGACGGCGCTGCCTATGTCGTCCTTCTGAATCCGCGGGCCCAATTCATGAGAGCCCACCAGCCACGACAAGGCGTATTTTTCTGCGATAAGTTTTTTGTGTTTATCACTAAGTTGTGTAGTTTTATTTCCACCTTTTCAAGTAGTGGGATCATTGCGGATCTCAGATGTAGCGCCTCCCAGTGTTTGGTAGTTGTCTGATGAAGTGCGCAGGGCTGACACTGAAGAATTTCCAGTATTATGTGGTGGAGATCGTACATGAATGGTCGTCCATGTAATACAGGGGACGGTACTAGTCTGCCGGTATGGAAGTGATTCTATGGCTTCTAGGGTCTCTCCGCCATCAATATGGCCCTATATGACCTTCATACGACAAGCCTTTTGCTGCACTATAGGAAACCGCTTCCGTACATTATAATGGTCACTGGTGACGCTCCCTGCCCCCATAGCCTGAAGTCCTGTTTCCATTCCACACCACAACATTGGGGGAGATCTAATTGAAAAATCATTAATTTAGCTAGAAGGAAGCGCGGGCACAATGGAGTGCATGAGAACGCCACTGTCAGATCTCCGGACATAGCCCCTTTATTTTATTCATTACTGGATCATTTTCTGACTTGCGTAACTCGGTGGCTCATAGGGAAACCTTCCACGGGGGGGGGCAGCCAGGTCTGTTTTCTCTAACTGATTAGACCTGACATTGCTCCATGTAAGCAGCTCTTATAATAATTAATAATAATTGTATTCATTTATATAGCGCTATTAATTCCACATCGCTTTACATACATTGGCAACACTGTCCCCATTGGGGCTCACAATCTAGAATCCCGATCTGTATGTCTTTGGAGTGCGGGAGGAAACTGGAGGAAACCCACGCAAACACGGGGAGAACATACAAACTCCTTGCAGATGGTATCCTTGGTGGGATTTGAACCCAGGACCCCAGCGCTGCAAGACTGCAGTGCTAACCACTGAGCCACCCATACTCTTATGATGTAATTTTGCCTTACGGTTCACACGTCAGCTGTGTCATGTAATTATCTCATGTCTGCCGTTCAGTACATATAATTGTAACGGAGCATACCCCCAGGCGATGTGCAGGGTAATTATACATGCAGAGCAAGTGAGGCCGAAAGATGAGCCACAATCTGAGATTTGTACGGGCACCTGAAGCTACAGAAACTGTCACATTGAACATAGGATATTATAGAGCAGGAGGCACAGAACAGATTAATGTATCACATAGATTCGGTATACCTTGTATTTTATTGGTAAAGAATCCAGAGCGGACCGCTAATCAGTGAGTGACGGCTATCTCGCTCATGTATGGCAGACCATCAATCATGGAGTCATTCCTCTGGACTGGTAGAACTTGCTGTTGGCAGACGGACAGCATGTCTTACTTGGACAGGTACATGCGGGTATTTAACTAGTCCTATTTACATTTTTTTTTTTTTGACCAATCTTTTTTGTTGCCTTGGAGAGCCTAGCGGGTGGCTGGATGTCAGAGACAGCTAGACCTACCATAGAGAAGGCAGAGACGGTTTATTACCAGCTCTGCCTTCCTGATCGCTGTATACACAAAGCTGAACCAGTGTTTTTGTATACAGTTTAGCAACCGGAAACAGAGCTTCCATCCACGTAATCGTGTGATTGCTGAGTATTTGGGGCTACTGGGTCGTAGTGGACCCAGGTGATCTCTCCATAGAAAGCAGGATGCTGAATTTTCCCTGTAACTGGGGCTAATATGCTAGAACCCTGTAACTTGGGAATATGGAAATTAAAGAAGTGTTGTTTTTAATTAAAATGCCCCCATGGGTCTTTTAGGACCTCGTAAAGGGGGCACAATGTGTGAATTTAACAAAAAAAAAGCCAAAAAATGAAGGAAAAAGCAAGAAAAAAAAATAATGAAGTCCCCCTCAGTCCATACTGTGTTTCTAAGGCCGGGTACACATCTCTGGCTTTTTGCCGGTTTGACGGATGCGGCGCACGCCAGTACAGTGTATACAGTACACTGGCAGCGCAACAAGCGCCGGTCACATGCTGTCATGTGACCGGAGCATGTGACCCGGAAGTTGCGGCGCTGCCACTGCACTGACGTGCATCGCATCCGTCAAACTGGCGAAAAGCCGGAGATGTGAACCCGGCCTAATCCTGCCTCAGCTGACACAAGTGTCCGATATACGCAAGAAACTTTCTTGACTCAAATTCTGCTTTTCCAAAAATAGTCGATAGAGTAGCAATGCCCCTGCATAGTTTAGTGACAATTGTCTGGGTTTTAGCCTCACTTTTTTCATGCTTGTTGTCGCTGCCTTGTTTGTTTCTCATCTCCTTTTTTCACCAAACCATCAGAGCCCGCACCTCTCCACCCGGCCTTTGTCTTTGGTGACGTCTGAGCCTGTGACCTAAGCCCTCCTGTGGACATATTCCTGTCCAGCTCTAGGGAAGGAGTCCTCCATGTATTGGGAAATCGCCCTTTGCGTACTCCAAAAACCAGTAAGCTTGAGCGCAGCAGCAGGGATATCGGCAGAAGCTAAGTGAAAGGTTGAAAGGCTTTGGTTATGTTGCGCTCTCGGAGATGATCAGAAAGGGTTGAAGGGTAGACATTGAGGGCCCGATTCACTACCAACGGCGTTGCACTGCTTTGCAGTCTTGTTGAACAGACCGCTGGAATATGTGCCTCATTCATTAAATGGGTAAATCATCAAGATCCACTGCTGGCAGCTCCCTCTGTCATGGCTGACCTGTGATATCCCAGATGTGCTTGAGGGGAGGCCAGTCTGGAGACGCTGCAGGAGTTTTGGATACCAATTTTAAGTAAGATGCGCCAAATTCATTAACAGGTGATGGCTCCAGGCGTGGACCGCAGTACATTGTGGCAGAATTTTGATTAATTTTTGAATCAATGAGTTTTTGAATTAAAAACAAAAAACAGACCGCAGCTAGAATACTAGTATAAGTGTCCCCTAGAGCGAAAGACGTCCCTTGTAAGCGCTCACTGAGGGTCCGGCCAGAGGAGCCCCCTCGAGTGTACCTTTAATGGGGTGAAGAAATGTGTTTATCCCCCCCCCCCCCCGTCACTGGTTTTGGAATACTTGACATTCATTCAGTGATCACTCGTTGTGCCCGTCCTGCCTCCAGTGCTACTGGTTTGTCCTGATTCTGGTACTGGGACAAGGGAACGTGTCTGTACAGCTCCAAGACACAGAGCGCTGTGGATCTGTGAGCGTCTGCAAGACATTATACCCCCTGCTGCCTGTCACCGTGACTAATCTGTCTGTGATTATTTACAACCTCCTAGTGCAGTTATATATAAACTCAAATGTCCCAGCTGTGGGCGGACTACAACCTCCAGCAAGCTCCGGCAGTTAATACGCTCAGCTCAGAGACTGCTGGACTCACTTTGTTCTCACCAGACCACCCCTTTATCCACCTAGTCTCACTGGAGGGGTCGTAGTTCTCCAGAGGACGCCCTGTCCCCATCATTACTTACTAAGCACAGCGCCTATGTTTGGTAGTGGTGGTGCCTGGTATTGCAGCTCAGTACCAATAACTTCAATGGGACTGAGCTGCAGTTCCAAACACAACCACTATAAAATGTACGGCGCTGAGACTGGTAAAACATTACCAGGACTTGTCCCTCCTCGGAGCTCCCTGACCGTGAGGTGCCCGGAGTCGGACCCTATGGTCTGATATTGACAAACTGCTGAACTGGTTACACACAGGGGAATTAAGTAGGAATGTTGTTCTGCGCTGTGTGCGAGGGAATGGATTTCCTCTACAGGCCATGGGTGTGATCTGCTTTCTTTGTGTCTGCGGTGTACAAAGGTCCCAGGTTCATACACCAGTCTCCAACATGTACACAGCCGTATCACAGCTCTGACCGGTCTGGTGTGGCCATGTATAAGCCACTGGAATGGCCCCTTTAATGTGTGCCCCCCCTTAATAAACAGCCAGGAGCCCGGGGGTCTCTGCAGCCAGGGCCTAGATGTGTGCCGCACACACTGTGTATTGAGCAGTATCAAGTTGGGGATTCCTTTTCCATTAGGCGCTTGTCCATCTCAAGGAACTCAAGGCTTTTTTTTTTTGTTGTTTTTTTTTTTTTTTCAGCATGTATTTGCCCCCCCCCCCCAAACAATTGAAATTACCAGTTTAGTTTCATTATACATTTTTGCACTGTTTGGCTATTCTTATGGGCCCATTGTTTCCATGTGGATTGAACTTTGAGGCCATAAATTGATATAGTGGAGCTTGAAAAAGACACTGAACCATCAGGATGAGCTCACTGTCAGTTTCTTAGTTACCTCATTCTGCAATCAAGTCAAAATGGTGCACTTTTTTTTTTTTTTTTTTTTTTTCTTTTTTTTTATATATATTTTATTTTTTTTATGCAAGTGGAGCTGGCTAAGGGAAAAAAAAATGTCCTCCAAAGTGGAGGACCCCTTTAAAACAAAATGTGACTTTGGGGTAATGCCCACCATTGCTGTACATTTATCAAGAAGCAGCGTGCCTCCTAATGCCAAGTGCAGGAACAGTAAAAGTAGGCCCGGTGTCCCTCAGCCGCCGTGTTGCACCATGGTGATGATGATGATGATGGACTGTGGTTACTCATTGACCATGCGGTTGCATAACCTATAAACATGGCCTAGATCAGGAGACTCCATTATCTACCTGGTAAAAGCGATATGAGGCTTGGCCTAGCAGATTAGCAGTTCTATCCAGGCTGAGGTCTGATGTGAAACCTTCCTTATATTGTGCTTTCTCGGAGCCAGCAAGTTGTTTTTTGCTCTGCAGGTTTTACGTTTCAGGGGGGTTATGATCCTACAGCGCCACACCGGTCTGTGGGCAGTCTTGGGTATTGCAGGTAGATAAGTGAATGTGCCTGAGCACCTATAGCTCCATATGAGAAAAGCACACTGACCATTACTGTGTATAAGGCTGACGGGGGCAGATTTTCTGGACAGAGACCGGTCTGAGCTGCTGAACCCCCGCAGCAAACTGATCTACCTCCAAAGTGTGTAGGGTATAGTGTTCAAGGCAATTCTGCTCTGATAACCTTGTGCCTGAGGAAGGGACCATAGTGCCACGTGTACTCGGACATTTCAGCACAAAAATAAACGATGGCAATGAATTCTGCTTGAATTATTTATCCATTTGTTCCGGCAACATCCCAGCAATACAGCCAGTCCAGCTCCATCATAAGGCTACTTTCACACTTGCGTTGAACGGCATCCGTTGCATGGTGTTGTGTGACGGATGCAACGAATCGTACAAAACAACGGAATCTGCTATTTTATTTTTTTTTACAGTTTTACCAGCGGCAGACTATTGTGAACGATCAGCTGATCACCTGGCTGTCAGGCAGCTGAGCGCTGTCAAAAGCCGGCTGCCAGGCAGCTGAGCGCTCTCAAAAGCCGTCTGCCGGGCGATCAGCTGAGCGCTCTCAATAGCCGGCTGCCGGGACGATCAGCTGAGCGCTCTCAATAGCCGGCTGCCGGGGCGATCAGCTGAGCGCTCTCAATAGCCGGCTGCCGGGGCGATCAGCTGAGCGCTCTCAATAGCCGGCTGCCGGGGCGATTAGTTGAGCGCTCTCAATAGCCGGCTGCCGGGCGATCAGCTGAGCGCTCTCAAAAGACGGCTGCCGGGGCGATCAGTTGCGCGCTCTCAATAGCCGGCTGCCGGGCGATCAGCTGAGCGCTCTCAATAGCCGGCTGCCGGGCGATCAACTGAGCGCTCTCAATAGCCGGCTACCGGGTGATCAGCTGAGCGCTCTCAATAGCCGGCTGCCAGGCCATCAGCTGAGCGCTCTCAATAGCCGGCTGCCAGGCCATCAGCTGAGACAAAACAAAGTCTGTTTTAAAAAAAAAAAAAAAAAAAAAAAATTGAGCATGCGCAGTGAAAAAAATAAAGGATTTCGCCGCTCAAAAAACGCTACATGCTGTTTCCTTCCACCCGACGGAAGCAACGCAGCGTCGACCAGCGAAAGAAACTCAGGTCCTTCAGTCACAATTCGTCGTCCATACAAGTCTATGGGAAGCAGCGGAATCCGTTAAAGGATTCCGCTGTTTTCCAAAACGGCGGATTGCGACTGAAGGAAAAAAACGCAAGTGTGAAAGTAGCCTAATACACATGTCCTTGGGAAAACACCCATTGCAAAGGTTGAAATGTTGGAAGAGTTGTTTTTTTTTTTTTTGCTGCCGGATCAAATAGATATTGACTATTTCATGCAGAGTTCATCTGTCTGTGGTATGGGCGTGGACGTCCACTACTCCTGGTGCTGGGCAGCACATGCCACCCCAGTGCCCAGCGCCGGCTTTACCTGGTACAATACACAAGAACCTGATACTGTGCATTAGAAGAGCTGTGATGACCTGGCACAACGCTCCTCAGGTTCAGTTTCTGCTCTGACACTTTTTTATTATTTTCTCGAGGCCCTAAATCTAGCGTTCTTCAGCGGTGATTGTAATCTCTGTAGATCTGATTGTACAGTGCCACTTATCTGACAAAGCTCTGTGCAATAGAAGAAGCATGCGGTTAACATTTCCAGAACGTTCAGTCCAAACCACAGCTCACGGGTGCGTCAGCAAGTATATAGTGCTCATATGTAGGCTGTGTGGCCGTCTGCTAAGACCACGCCGATCCATAATGGGGGTCACAAACTATCCAAGTGGAGAAACAGACCGCTCCAGTCATTAAAAAGACCCTGTATTGTATATGCAGCCTGATCTGAGGTCAGCATGGTATAGAGGAGAGGCTGAGCAGAGTGATATATGGGTTTTGGGGAAAGGGATTCAGTATACTGTAACTTGTTTTATTCACTGAAATCCCGGGGACTTGTACACGAGTCCAGTGGGCGGTCCTATTAGCGATTAACAGCTGTCTCTGCAGGCAGTCCTATCCGGATAACTGTCAGTCACTAGTAGGACCGCCCACTTGACTCGTGTACAAATACCAGGAATTTCAATGAAGAAATGACAAGTTATACTAAAACTTTTCCATCTGAAATATAGATCAGTCTCTCTGATAACATCCGGCCGCAGATCCGAGGCCATTCTCAGCATGGCAGGTTCCGTTAGGCTATGTGCCCATGCTGCGTTTTTACCGCGTTTTTTCAAGCTTTTTTTTTTTTTTTTTAAAAAAAGATTTTAATCAATATTGCAAGGGAAAACATCCCAGCAAAGTGTGAGAATCCTGACTTGCTGTGCACATATTGCAGATTTTGGTGCAGAAAACAATCTGCAGCATGTCCATTCTTTGTGGGGGGGGGGGTTCCCTGCGTCTGATCATTGATAGGCTATGTGCCCACGTAGCAGATTTCGCTGCAGATTTTCTGCACTCAAAAGTGCATGTTTTGGCACGAAAAATGCAGCAGAAAAAAAACGTGCTTTTTCATTGCATTTTTTTTCATGTGATTTTCATCGTTTTTTGTGTCATGGCGATCGCGGGGGTTCCTGGGCTGTACTCCTGCGATCGCCACAAGATCTCTGGCTGATGTTAAAGCTGAGACCCAGCTCTCACTACCAGGAGTGGTGCCTGTGACAATTTAACCCCCTAAATGCTGCATCAATTGTGATCGCAGCATTCAGGAGGCAGGGAGAACAATCGCTTACCTCTCCCTGGCAATCAGGTCCCTGTAATGCGATCACAGGGACCTGATCACTGCCATGGCAACCCTGGGTTGTTACTATGACGATCCCAGGTTACTGAGCTATGGAGAGTTTCACACACCATGCCGGATGCATGGTGTGTGAGGCGAAGTGTCAGTGCAGCGAGCGCAGTACTGACAGATACAATCTACTTTAGTGATCAAGCACTGCAGGGGATTATCAAATGCAGGAAAAAACGCAGAAAGAATAGACATGCTGTTGATTATTTTTCTGCACCAAAATCTGCAAGGAAAAAAAATCTGCAACATGTGCACAGCAAGTCAGGATTCTTATAGACTTTGTTGGGATGTGGTTTTCCTTGCAGTATTGATTAAAATCTGCAAGAGAACACACGGCAAAAATGCAGCATGGGTGCACAGCCATATAATCCACTGCAGTGCTCAATCACTGCAGTGGATTAGATCTGTCAGTAATGCACTCACAGCACTAACACTAAGGGTACCTTCACACTTTAGCGATGCAACAGCGATCCGACCAGCGATCTGAGCTGGTCAGGATCGCTGCTGCATCGCTACATGGTCGCTGGTGAGCTGTCAAACAGGCAGATCTCACCAGTGACCAGCCCCCAGCCAGCAGCGACTCGCTTGCCGGCGTCTGGAAGCTGCGGACACTGGTAACTAAGGTAAACATCGGGTATAGTTACCCGATGTTTACCTTAGTTACCAGCGCACACCGCTTAACTTAGCGTGTGCAGGGAGCAGGAGCCGGCACTGGCAGCGTGAGAGCTGCGGAGGCTGGTAATGAAGGTAAATATCGGGTAACCACCTTGGTTACCCGATGTTTACCTTGGTTACAGCTTACCGCAGGCTGTCAGACGCCGGCTCCTGCTCCCTGCACATTCAGGATTGTTGCTCTCTCGCTGTCATACACAGCGATCTGTGCTTATCAGCGGGAGAGCAACAATAAAAAAACGAACCAGGGCTGTGTGTAACGAGCAGCGATCTCACAGCAGGGGCCAGATCGCTGCTCAGTGTCACACACAGCGGGATCGCTAATGAGGTCACAAAAAACGTGACTCAGCAGCGATCTCAGGAGCGATCTCGCTGTGTGTGAAGCACCCCTTAAACTCACACACTATGTATCTAGCATGGACATAGCTTTTTAACTCCTATAACCGGTGTATGTAAAACCACCTACAATCTGATTAAATACAAAGCCCAGCAGGATACTGGCACCAGTGAAGATGGGGGTCTGTCCACACAGCTGTGCCCCCAACAGATTTTACCTGATTGTCTCTCTCAGGGGAAAGACATCACTCAATTAGTGGATTTCACACCTTTGTGATGGAATATATTGACACGTGATATCTCCAGTAAATGGCGACAACCAGAACCATAAATGTTGACCCCTCCAGTTGTCAGTGGTGACCTCTCCATTGGCGAGGACTGTCAGTGGTGACCTCTCCATTGGCGAGGACTGTCAGTGGTGACCTCTCCATTGGCGAGGACGGTCAGTGGTGACCTCTCCATTGGCGAGGACGGTCAGTGGTGACCTCTCCATTGGCGAGGACGGTCAGTGGTGACCTCTCCATTGGCGAGGACGGTCAGTGGTGACCTCTCCATTGGCGAGGACGGTCAGTGGTGACCTCTCCATTGGCGAGGACGGTCAGTGGTGACCTCTCCATTGGCGAGGACGGTCAGTGGTGACCTCTCCATTGGCGAGGACGGTCAGTGGTGACCTCTCCATTGGCGAGGACGGTCAGATTGGTGCTGGGCCCTCCCTGACCCACTGTCAATGTTATGATGGGCAAGAGGGGTGCACGTCCTGCCACTCCGGGTAAATCCTGCTGCTTGTAGTCTCTTGGCCATAGGAGAACATGGGACACAAGCCATTGCTCTGGGGGTAGCTGGTGGTCCCAGTGATGGGCCCCGCACCAGTATCTTATTAGATATGCCGTCGGCCCCTTCTAGCTCCTTGGTAGCGGCTCTCACGTTATTTACAGATGCTGGGGATTGTAGCCGTTTGTCCATCTTTAGTTCCTAGAAGATCAGTTCTATGTAGACTTCAAGGAATAATATAAGGACATCTCGTTGGCATCTGTAGAGCAGGTGCTGCCAGCTGTACATTGTGCTGCCATGCTGGGACTTGTAGTCTGCAGCGGTTGATGAAGTCCGGGCTGTGGCGGTTTCGCAGCCCCTGGGAGGCAGTCACTCATTTTGCATCCTACAAGGTTGTGTCATGGAGTTGCAACACTTGCGCCACCTAATGGTGAATTTTCATGAAATCCTCTTGGTAATTGATGATGCCTTGTAAAGTGTGTAATTTCTGGAGGTGTTGTGGATGCAGGGCACAGGCGTATGAGCGTCCCCCTGTAATGTGACTTCTCACATCTGGACCTGTCAGAACCTGCCCCATGAACGCTCGGCAGAACGCCGCAGCCTCAATGGCATGCTGTCTTGGGAGGAATTTCCAGGAAGCCGGCGCTTCGTGTCCGAACAATGCCAGAGGGAGGGGAGGATGTGTGTGCGACCATGTCTAGCTCATCCTCTGACATCACAGCGTGTGATTTCCTAGTGAGATCGTCAGTGGCTTCACAGAATATGCTGTTATTCATGGGAATTACTGGGGAAATAACGAAGCGTTCATGCTAGGGGCAGACAGTGTCGGAATGATGCAATCTAATCTCACAGGTCTAGGTCGTGTCTTCAGATTTGTTATTCATTTTCTGAAATAGGAAGTGAAGGGGGTTATGGCCTCCTGCAGCAAATAAGTGAAAATTGGAAGCAGAATGTCGTGTGCATATAGGCTGTGGTCTGGCCTGCCTTCAGGGAGACGTCAGGCTGCAGCATGTAACCTGCTCTCCCTCCGCCCGGTGGTGCGCCTACCTGCTCTCCCTCCGCCCGGTGGTGCGCCTACCTGCTCTCCCTCCGCCCGGTGGTGCGCCTACCTGCTCTCCCTCCGCCCGGTGGTGCGCCTACCTGCTCTCCCTCCGCCCGGTGGTGCGCCT
Organism: Anomaloglossus baeobatrachus; assembly: GCF_048569485.1. Lineage (NCBI taxonomy): Eukaryota > Metazoa > Chordata > Amphibia > Anura > Aromobatidae > Anomaloglossus > Anomaloglossus baeobatrachus. The sequence continues at coordinate 42,856,998 of NC_134364.1, read as the reverse complement.
ACCTGCTCTCCCTCCGCCCGGTGGTGCGCCTACCTGCTCTCCCTCCGCCCGGTGGTGCGCCTACCTGCTCTCCCTCCGCCCGGTGGTGCGCCTACCTGCTCTCCCTCCGCCCGGTGGTGCGCCTACCTGCTCTCCCTCCGCCCGGTGGTGCGCCTACCTGCTCTCCCTCCGCCCGGTGGTGCGCCTACCTGCTCTCCCTCCGCCCGGTGGTGCGCCTACCTGCTCTCCCTCCGCCCGGTGGTGCGCCTACCTGCTCTCCCTCCGCCCGGTGGTGCGCCTACCTGTTCACTTTCCTTTCCATTCAGACTCCTGAGCGTCCCGGGGCTCAGAACTCCAGCCCCCTGTATGAAAGGGGGTAACGTGCCTCTTTTAACCCCGATGGTTCAGATGAATGTTTCGGTTAAGACAATCGTCCTTGTGTCTTCTAGCGGAGCCTACGCAGCTGCTTGCGGGTGTCTTGTACCGGAGCCTACGCAGCTGCTTGCGGGTGTCATGTACCAGAGCATACGCAGCTGCTTGCGGGTGTCTTGTACCGGAGCATACGCAGCTGCTTGCGGGTGTCATGTACCAGAGCATACGCAGCTGCTTGCGGGTGTCTTTTATCGGAGCATACGCAGCTGCTTGCGGGTGTCTTGTACTGGGGCATACGCAGCTGCTTGCAGGTGTCTTATATTGGGGCATACGCAGCTGCTTGCGGGTGTCTTGTACTGGGGCATACGCAGCTGCTTGCGCGTGTCTTGTACCGGAGCATACGCAGCTGCTTGCGGGTGTCTTGTACTGGGGCATACGCAGCTGCTTGCGGGTGTCTTGTACTGGGGCATACGCAGCTGCTTGCGGGTGTCTTGTACTGGGGCATACGCAGCTGCTTGCGGGTGTCTTGTACTGGGGCATACGCAGCTGCTTGCGGGTGTCTTGTACCGGAGCATACGCAGCTGCTTGCGGGTGTCTTGTACCGGAGCATACGCAGCTGCTTGCGGGTGTCATGTACCGGAGCATACGCAGCTGCTTGCGGGTGTCTTGTACTGGGGCATACGCAGCTGCTTGCGGGTGTCTTGTACTGGGGCATACGCAGCTGCTTGTAGGTGTCTTATATTGGTGCATACGCAGCTGCTTGCGGGTGTCTTGTACTGGGGCATACGCAGCTGCTTGCGGTTGTCTGCCCGCACGGTGTGAATACCTAACACCTGCCATCTAATTGCAGGATCAGTTCAGAGCGTCGGAAGGAGAAGTCCAGAGATGCAGCCAGATGTCGCCGGAGTAAGGAGTCGGAGGTCTTCTACGAGCTGTCCCACCAGCTGCCGCTGCCGCACAATGTCAGCTCTCACCTGGATAAAGCCTCCATAATGCGGCTCACCATCAGCTACCTGCGCGTCAGACGACTCCTCGATGCAGGTGAGCGCCTGTGGTGGGATCTGGCACCGACGCTCCGCCTCTAGCTACATCGTTTACTGATGGACGCCCAAAACAGACCCCAGTCATTAGAGTCAATTGATCTTACACCGGTTGTTAGCCTTGCGTTGTACGGCCGCGGTGCCTGCTCCATAAGAGTGTTATCCCGCTCTCCTTTATGGGTTACACTTCTGGTCACATCCAACGTTTTCGGCTCGGCTTGCCCCTTATTCGGCGCTATTATGTGACACCCAGCTGGGGCCGAGCACTCTCGTATATGTGGACAGTAAATAACCTGTATGCAGCTTTACTGGCCAGTATGGCTCCGAAATGGTTGAACATGTAATGTATGGGGTCAGATACTCAATCACGTGGAGTAACAATGCGTTGTCTTCTCCAGGGGACGAGGATGAGGAGTCTGACATGGAGAAGCAGCTCAACTGCTTTTATCTGAAGGCCTTGGAAGGGTTCGTTTTGGTCCTGACGGAAGAAGGAGACATGATTTACCTGTCCGAAAACGTCAACAAGTGCATGGGACTTACACAGGTACAGAGAGCCATGATCATGATTTAGGGCTACGTTACCCTCTACCTGGCTTGTGTTGGTAGAGATGGATGAAGGTAAAGTCACTGTAGTGACAGCAGTGGAGTATATCAGGGGGGAGGGGTCCTGCAGACCACACATCTATATCAGGGGGGAGGGGTCCTGCAGACCACACATCTATATCAGGGGGGAGGGGTCCTGCAGACCACACATCTATATCAGGGGGAGGGGTCCTGCAGACCACACATCTATATCAGGGGGGAGGGGTCCTGCAGACCACACATCTATATCAGGGGGGAGGCGTCCTGCAGACCACACATCTATATCAGGGGGGAGGGGTCCTGCAGACCACACATCTATATCAGGGGGGAGGCGTCCTGCAGACCACACATCTATATCAGGGGGGAGGCGTCCTGCAGACCACACATCTATATCAGGGGGGAGGCGTCCTGCAGACCACACATCTATATCATGGGGGAGGGGTCCTGCAGACCACACATCTATATCAGGGGGGAGGGGTCCTGCAGACCACACATCTATATCAGGGGGGAGGGGTCCTGCAGACCACACATCTATATCAGGGGGGAGGCGTCCTGCAGACCACACATCTATATCAGGGGGGAGGGGTCCTGCAGACCACACATCTATATCAGGGGGGAGGCGTCCTGCAGACCACACATCTATATCAGGGGGGAGGGGTCCTGCAGACCACACATCTATATCAGGGGGGAGGGGTCCTGCAGACCACACATCTATATCAGGGGGGAGGGGTCCTGCAGACCACACATCTATATCAGGGGGGAGGGGTCCTGTAAGACCACACATCTATATCAGGGGGGAGGGGTCCTGCAGACCACACATCCACCATGTACACAGGATGATAAGACTATTTGGATTCTGTCTTGGATCCGCTTTTAATACACGCCAATTTAGGATTGTGCCGCCATATGGTGACCCGTCGGGCGTTGTATTGCGGGAACATTCATCTCGGGGTCATCTATGGCATGTAGACTAGTGGTAACGCTGCTTAAAGGAGTATTGTCAACTATTTGGTTCATGGAGTCATATATTTTTCCTTTTCCACAGTTTGAGCTCACTGGGCACAGTGTATTTGACTTCACCCACCCGTGTGACCATGAAGAGCTGAGAGAAATGCTGACATTTAGGAATGGTAAGGACCGAAAAAGCCTGAATTAGGAGAATGCCCTAAAGGTGCATCATGCAGAACCTCATGGGATCCAAATACATGGTGGTGCTCACCTTTTAGGAGAAGTTACCACACTTGCCAGTTTTCTTGGTGCCTTTATCGTGTTTTTAAAGCACCACTCCATTTATTTTTTCCCCCCAGCACTGGCGTGGTGCTTCTAGTCTAAGGTCCCTAACGTCAGTCTTGTACGTGCCCTCCAGGGTCTTCACCCTTTATCTGAGCCATTTCATGACTGTCTGGAAGTCAAAAGTTATTGTATTGTTATGATTATAAGACACCATTTTCCTCCCAAAAATTTGTCAGGAAAATGAGGTGTGCGTCTTATAATTCGAATGCAGATGACCGGGAGGTGGTGGAGAATGGTCACAGGAGGCAGGGGCGGCTGGGGCTGTGGGCGGCTGGGGCTGTGGGCGGCTGGGGCTGTGGGCGGCTGGGGCTGTGGGCGGCTGCAGGCTGCTGGGGCTGTGGGCGGCTGGGGCTGTGGGCGGCTGGGGCTGTGGGCGGCTGGGGCTGTGGGCGGCTGGGGCTGTGGGCGGCTGGGGCTGTGGGCGGCTGGGGCTGTGGGCGGCTGCAGGCTGCTGGGGCTGTGGGCGGCTGGGGCTGTGGGCGGCTGGGGCTGTGGGCGGCTGGGGCTGTGGGCGGCTGCAGGCTGCTGGGGCTGGGGCTGTGGGCGGCTGTGGGCGGCTGGGGCTGTGGGCGGCTGCAGGCTGCTGGGGCTGGGGCTGTGGGCGGCTGGGGCTGTGGGCGGCTGGGGCTGTGGGCGGCTGGGGCTGTGGGCGGCTGGGGCTGTGGGCGGCTGGGGCTGTGGGCGGCTGGGGCTGTGGGCGGCTGGGGCTGTGGGCGGCTGGGGCTGTGGGCGGCTGGGGCTGTGGGCGGCTGGGGCTGTGGGCGGCTGGGGCTGTGGGCGGCTGGGGCTGTGGGCGGCTGGGGCTGGGGCTGTGGGCGGCTGGGGCTGGGGCTGTGGGCGGCTGGGGCTGTGGGCGGCTGGGGCTGTGGGCGGCTGGGGCTGTGGGCGGCTGGGGCTGCGGGCGGCTGGGGCTGCGGGCGGCTGGGGCTGGGTCTGCGGGCGGCGGGGGCTGGGGCTGGAGCAGCTGGGGCTGGAGCTGCGGGCGGCTGGCTGCTGGGCTGGAGGCTTCAAATAATGGTGCATGGAGTTGGCGCATGCGGAGATGGAGCTCTCAGCTCAAGATCTCATCTGCGTTCGCGCCACCTCCGGCCCATTGATCTCCCAGCAGCAGACTTAAGGAAAATTGCACCCAGAGGTGGCGCGTGCACAGATGAGATCTGGCCTTGTTATTGAGTCGATAGCTCAATCTGCACACATTTCTTGGAAGCCTGCACCGCCGCCAGTCTCTGAATGTTGCTTAGTTCAGAGCGCCTGCAGTGAGCAACTGGGACACCTGCCGCACCCCCTGTAGTATTGTCCTGCTCCACCACCGCCCCTGCCTCCTGTGACCCCGCTCGCCCACCGCTGGTGCCTCCTCCCTGGTAAGACACCATCAGATTAGAAGACTGACCCCATTTTTTTTTTTTTTCTCTCTCTAAATTTTGGGTGCGTCTTATAAACCAAAAAAATATGGTATGTCACAAACTCTCAGTGCAAGTCTAAGAGAGCAAGAATGAGGTTCACGTAGAGTTGCAATCTCTGGTGCGCTCCATGAAACATTAGAGCTGCCGGAAGGTCACAAATCACAGGAAACCGACCTGAGCGGCGATGATGGAAGGTGAAGACGCCGGAGGGCGAGTATAATACAGGGGGCAGGGGACTTGGATGTAACGCACCACTCCAGCACTGAAATGGGGAAAAAATAATAATGGAGTGGTGCTTTTAAAACCGCATAGACAAACGGGAGAGTCAGTCAGGAGAGGGCTCGGGCTAGAGGAGATGGCCATGCTGGGTGGTCTCACTATGCCTCCGGCAATAGCCCTCTATGTGTATGTCATCCTAAAAGGATAAGAGGCCAATAAAGGTGTATCCAGGAGGTAATGCCCCTCCACCGCTCGCACACCACGTGTCGCTGCCCCCTCCACCGCTCGCACACCACGTGTCGCTGCCCCCCTCCACCACTCGCACACCACGTGTCGCTGCCCCCTCCACCGCTCGCACACCACGTGTCGCTGCCCCCTCCACCGCTCGCACACCACATGTCGCTGCCCCCTCCACCGCTCGCACACCACGTGTCGCTGCCCCCTCCACCGCTCGCACACCACGTGTCGCTGCCCCCTCCACCGCTCGCACACCACGTGTCGCTGCCCCCTCCACCGCTCGCACACCACGTGTCGCTGCCCCCTCCACCGCTCGCACACCACGTGTCGCTGCCCCCTCCACCGCTCGCACACCACGTGTCGCTGCCCCCTCCACCGCTCGCACACAACGTGTCGCTGCCCCCCTCCACCGCTCGCACACCACGTGTCGCTGCCCCCTCCACCGCTCGCACACCACGTGTCGCTGCCCCCTCCACCGCTCGCACACCACGTGTCGCTGCCCCCTCCACCGCTCGCACACCACGTGTCGCTGCCCCCTCCACCGCTCGCACACCACGTGTCGCTGCCCCCTCCACCGCTCGCACACCACGTGTCGCTGCCCCCTCCACCGCTCGCACACCACGTGTCGCTGCCCCCGCCACCGCTCGCACACCACGTGTCGCTGCCCCCTCCACCGCTCGCACACCACGTGTCGCTGCCCCCTCCACCGCTCGCACACCACGTGTCTCTGCCCCCTCCACCGCTCGCACACCACGTGTCTCTGCCCCCTCCACCGCTCGCACACCACGTGTCTCTGCCCCCCAGATCTGAGTGGTTTACAAGGCGAGAGAGCCCCGTAGACATCAGATGCTCGGTGGGATCGGGTGACTCGCATGTAATGTTTACAGGGGCCTCCAAACATTGTGACCTCAGCCCTGGCCAGAATGTATGAACACTTCCCATAGGAGGACATAAGAGACAGACGCTTTCCTTCATCTATGGCCAACTCATTGCAAAAGTATTTTATGCTTTTGATGCCCAAAAAATGGGAACAGAATATTGAGTTCCTCGGGCACATCCCTGTGATTGCAGTGTCACGTCTCTCTGAAAGATCCGCAGATTGTGGAAGAATGTGAACTCCAGTAAGTGTAATGCTGGAGCCGGCCGCGTGCAGCCTCTGCCTGCAGCCTCCATTCATCCATGGCCGGAAGGCAATGGCGGGATCTCTGCCCCTCCTATAGTTCTTACCTAAGCATGTCTAGCTGCAGCAATAAGGTAGTGGTCAACCCCGTCTGATTGATAACCGTCCTTCTTGCAGGGCCAGCCAAAAAGGGAAAGGAACAAATCACAGAGCGGAGCTTCTTCCTGCGAATGAAGTGCACGCTCACCAGCCGAGGAAGAACGGTCAATATAAAGTCTGCCACGTGGAAGGTGAGAACAGTTATGTCATACGGGCTTTGTGACAAAATTAGTTCAGGAGTAGAAAAGTAGACTTTAGACCTCGTTCAGACGGCCAGATGGATATTTCAGCAGCGTCATAGAACATAGTGTGTTTTTATTTGTGAAAATCGGACATCTCAATGAGGCCATAAAGTGACTTTAGGACATATTAAAGGGAACTTGTCACCAGTTTTTTACCCTAGAAGCTGCGGCCACCACCGGGCTCTTATATACAGTATTCTAACATGCTGTATATAAGAGCCCAGGCTGCTGTATAGAACATAAAAAAACATTTTATAATACTCACCTAAACTGGTCGCTGCCAATGGGCATTCTCGTCCTCCGATGCCGGCGCCGCCTCTTTCGGCCATCTTTGTCATCACCTCTGTCGTCCTTTTGAAGCCGCGGTGCATGACTGGTCCACCGTCATCCACACTCGCCGGCATTCAGGTCCTGAGCAGTGCAGACAAGTATTGTAGTGCGCCTGCGCAGGACCGGCGAGTGTGTATGACGTAGACTCGTCATGCACACAAGCTTCAGAAAGAGGATGAAGATGGCCGAAAGAGGCGGCGCCGGCACTGGAGGACGAAGACTCCCATATGGTCTAAATCCACCGCAGCGACCGCTTTAGGTGAGTATTATAAAGTGTTTTTTATGTTCTTCACAGTGGTAAAATAGCAATCCAAATATAGATGGGGTACAATCTCAGCATATAAAATAACCTTTATTCCTAAACTTGTAGGAGCAACAAAATTCACTCCAAGACACACAAGTTAGGTACTGAAAGCCATCACTATGAGAGGTGAGTAAACACCCTGATAATGTCGGTTAGCCCAAATAGGCAGGCGCCCAGAGGGGTCGCATATAGTGATGGCCAATAGAATAACAAACACATGAAAAAAACTAAAATAACATAAAGGAAAATAGTGTTGTTTGTAGGCAAAGGACAGTGGTCCAATTGGCAGAAAAAACACAACATACAAAATAATACCTAAAAAAACAATCAAAGTGCAATGCACTCCATTTGCTGACAGTGGTCAGTCATACAGATATACGCAATGTAATCAATTTTAGGCATTAAAAAAGGAATGGTCTCACCCAATCCCTTTTGATGGAGGGACACGCAGTCTCTAGATCCTGAGTAGTGGATATGTCCGCCATGTACTGGCCCTACCACCTACCAGATATAAAATAACAAAAGACTGCTGCCCCAGACTTCCGTCCTGACAAGGACGGACCACAACTAGGTCTCAAGCTGGACCCCTATGCTGACCCTGATGACATCCCGGCGTCCCGACGCGTTTCGTCACTAAGACTCCTCAGGGGACATGATAGTCTTCAGTCAGGTCCTTGCTGCCAGCCCTCACCAAACCATAGTGTCAACCTTTGACACTATGGTTTGGTGAGGGCTGGCAGCAAGGACCTGACTGAAGACTATCATGTCCCCTGAGGAGTCTTAGTGACGAAACGCGTCGGGACGCCGGGATGTCATCAGGGTCAGCATAGGGGTCCAGCTTGAGACCTAGTTGTGGTCCGTCCTTGTCAGGACGGAAGTCTGGGGCAGCAGTCTTTTGTTATTTTATATCTGGTAGGTGGTAGGGCCAGTACATGGCGGACATATCCACTACTCAGGATCTAGAGACTGCGTGTCCCTCCATCAAAAGGGATTGGGTGAGACCATTCCTTTTTTAATGCCTAAAATTGATTACATTGCGTATATCTGTATGACTGACCACTGTCAGCAAATGGAGTGCATTGCACTTTGATTGTTTTTTTAGGTATTATTTTGTATGTTGTGTTTTTTCTGCCAATTGGACCACTGTCCTTTGCCTACAAACAACACTATTTTCCTTTATGTTATTTTAGTTTTTTTCATGTGTTTGTTATTCTATTGGCCATCACTATATGCGACCCCTCTGGGCGCCTGCCTATTTGGGCTAACCGACATTATCAGGGTGTTTACTCACCTCTCATAGTGATGGCTTTCAGTACCTAACTTGTGTGTCTTGGAGTGAATTTTGTTGCTCCTACAAGTTTAGGAATAAAGGTTATTTTATATGCTGAGATTGTTCTTCACAGTGGCCCGCGCTCTTTTATACGGCATGTTAGAATGCTGTATATAAGAGCCCAGTGGTGGTGGCCGCAGCTTATAGGCCGAAAAACTGCTGACAGGTTCCCTTTAAACGCAGATTTTCACTTATATCAACTAATTTTTATATATGGTTTTTTTTTTTTATATTTTAGGTCCTTCACTGCACAGGGCACATGCGCGTCTACAACTCCTGCAACAACCAGAACCATTGTGGATACAAAAAGCCGCCCATGACGTGCATGGTGCTTATCTGCGAGCCAATCCCTCACCCATCAAACATTGAGTTTCCACTGGACAGTAAAACCTTTCTCAGCCGCCACAGCCTTGACATGAAGTTCTCCTACTGTGATGAAAGGTACATATACAGCGGAGGCAGCAATCTGTGTCCTAGAGCAATGCTGCCATCTGCTGGGCAAGAGTGATGCCTACAGCTGTAGTTTAGGGAATCCTAACAGGGTGCTTATTTCAGAGGATGTACACTTCTTACTGTGCAGGGTTGGGGGGGGGGGAGGAAAATGGTATGAAATACATTGGTTAAGAAATCTGGCATTAAATCTGGACGACAGATTACAAAATACTGCAACCATTGGGATTAGTACCTTTTATATATTTACTGTCACGTACTTATTGTTTATTTTGTATTCTAGGGTAACAGAACTGGTTGGGTATGAGCCAGAAGAGCTGATTGGCCGGTCGGTGTATGAGTATTACCATGCCCTGGACTCTGACCACCTGACTAAAGCACATCATGATAGTAAGTTCTCTAGAAAAAAAAAAGTCTCATTGTCCGATGCTTCAGCTATTCAGAATGTGTTTCCTGGTCTCGCCCATTGTGGTAAACCCGAGTAGTTATATTGAGATGTGATACCATAAAGGTTTCAGAAAAACACTGTCCCTCGGCTGTAGTTATTAGTGTGTGTACGTATATGTGTGTGTGTGTGTGTGTGTGTGTGTGTGTGTGTGTGTGTGTGTGTGTGTGTATATGTATGTGTATATGTATGTGTATATATATATATATACTAGAAGGTGGCCCGATTCTACGCATCGGGTATTCTAGAATTTACGTATTGTGTAGTTCATGTATGATTTTTGTTATATATATATATATATATATATATATATATATATATATATATATATATATATATATATATAGATGTTGTTGTGTGTAGTTACCAAGTGTTTGTGTAGGGGCTGTACATGTGTACATGTTCTGGGTGTTGTCTGGGTGTGATGGGGGGTGAGAGCGGTGTTGTTTGTGTGTTGCGTTGTTTGTGGAGCGCTGTGTGTCTGTAGCGTTGTGTGTGTGTGTGGTGTGTTTTGGGGGGAGGTATGTTTTGTGCAATGTGTGTGTTGTGCGGTATGTGCGTATATTTGTGTGTGCAGCGTTGTCTGTGTGTGGGTGTCTGTGTAGGGCAGTTGTTTGTGGTTCCCAGTGTGTGGTGTGTTGTGCAGTGCGCGTGCGTGTGTGTGTTGGGGGGAGGTGTGCACTTCCCATCGTGCTCCATCCCCCATGCAGCGCACTCCCCATCGTGCTCCATCCCCTATGCTGCGCACCCCCCATCGTGCTCCATCCCCTATGCTGCGCACCCCCCATCGTGCTCCATCTCCCATCCTGCACACTCCCAAACGTGCTCCATCCGCCATGCAGCGCACTCCCCATCGTGCTCCATCCCCCATGCTGCGCACTCCCAAACGTGCTCCATCCGCCATGCTGCGCACTCCCAAACATGCTCCATCCCCCATGCTGCGCACTTCCCATCGTGCTCCATCCGCCATACTCCGCACTCCCCATCGTGCTCCATCCCCCATGCAGCGCACTCCCTATCGTGCTCCATCCCCTATGCTGCGCACCCCCCATCGTGCTCCATCTCCCATGCTGCGCACTCCCAAACGTGCTCCATCCGCCATGCTGCGCCAGCATCAGCCTCTCTGCCCGCCGCATCAGCCTCTCTGCCCGCAGCATCAGCCTCTCTGCCCGCAGCATCAGCCTCTCTGCCCGCAGCATCAGCCTCTCTGCCCGCAGCATCAGCCTCTCTGTCCCCAGCATCAGCCTCTGTGTCCCCAGCATCAGCCTCTGTGTCCCCAGCATCAGCCTCTGTGTCCCCAGCATCAGCCTCTGTGTCCCCAGCATCAGCCTCTGTGTCCCCAGCATCAGCCTCTGTGTCCCCAGCATCAGCCTCTGTGTCCCCAGCATCAGCCTCTGTGTCCCCAGCATCAGCCTCTGTGTCCCCAGCATCAGCCTCTCTGTCCCCAGCATCAGCCTCCCCCAGCATCAGCCTCTCTCCTTCCAGCCTCCCCCAGCATCAGCCTCCCTCTCCCAGACTTCCCCAGGATCAGCCTCCCTCTCCCAGACTTCCCCAGGATCAGCCTCTCTCCTCCCAGCCTCCGTCCTCCCAGCCTTCCCCAGCATCAGCTTTCCCCTCCCAGCCTCCCTCAGCATCAGCCTTCCCCAGCATCAGCCTCTCTCCTCCCAGCCTCAGCCTCTCTCCTTCCAGCCTCCCCCAGAATCAGCCTCTCTCCTTCCAGCCTCCCTCAGCATCAGCCTCCCCTTCCCAGCCTTCCCCAGGATCAGCCTCTCTCCTCCCAGCCTCCTTCCTCCCAGCCTTCCCCAGCATCAGCTTTCCCCTCCCAGCCTCCCTCAGCATCAGCCTTCCCCAGCATCAGCCTCTCTCCTCCCAGCCTCAGCCTCTCTCCTTCCAGCCTCCCCCAGCATCAGCCTCTCTCCTTCCAGCCTCCCTCAGCATCAGCCTCCCCTTCCCAGCCTTCCCCAGGATCAGCCTCTCTCCTCCCAGCCTCCTTCCTCCCAGCCTCCCCCTCCCAGCCTCCCTCAGCATCAGCCTTCCCCTCCCAGTCTCCCCCAGCATCAGCCTCCCCAAGCATCAGCCTCCACCAGCATCAGCCTCTCTCCTTCCAGCCTCCCCCAGCATCAGCCTCCCCCAGCATCAGCCTCTCTCCTCCCAGCCTCCCTCGTCCCAGCCTCCCCCAGCATCAGCCTCCCCCTCCCAGCCTCCCCCAGCATCACAGCCTCCCCCAGCATCAGCCTCTCTCCTTCCAGCCTCCCCCAGCATCAGCCTCTCTCCTTCCAGCCTCCCCCAGCATCAGCCTCTCTCCTTCCAGCCTTCCACAGCATCAGCCTCTCTCCTCCCAGCCTCTCTCCTCCCAGCCTCTCTCCTCCCAGCCTCCCCCAGCATCAGCCTCTCTCCTTCCAGCTTCCCTCAGCATCAGCCTCCCTCTCCCAGCCTTCTCCAGGATCAGCCTCTCTCCTCCCAGCCTCCTTCTTCCCAGCCTCCCCCTCCCAGCCTCCCTCAGCATCAGCCTTCCCCTCCCAGTCTCCCCCAGCATCAGCCTCCCTAAGCATCAGCCTCTCTCCTTCCAGCCTCCCCCAGCATCAGCCTCCCCCTCCCAGCCTCCCCCAGCATCAGACTCTCTCTTCCCAGCATCAGCCTCTCTCATCCCAGCATCAGCCTCTCCTCTCTGTCCCCAGCATCAGCCTCTCTCCTCCCAGCCTTCCACAGCATCAGCCTCTCTCCTCCCAGCCTCTCTCCTCCCAGCCTCCCCCAGCATCAGCCTCTCTCCTTCCAGCTTCCCTCAGCATCAGCCTCCCTCTCCCAGCCTTCCCCAGGATCAGCCTCTCTCCTCCCAGCCTCCGTCCTCCCAGCCTTCCCCAGCATCAGCTTTCCCCTCCCAGCCTCCCTCAGCATCAGCCTTCCCCAGCATCAGCCTCTCTCCTCCCAGCCTCAGCCTCTCTCCTTCCAGCCTCCCCCAGCATCAGCCTCTCTCCTTCCAGCCTCCCTCAGCATCAGCCTCCCCTTCCCAGCCTTCCCCAGGATCAGCCTCTCTCCTCCCAGCCTCCTTCCTCCCAGCCTCCCTCAGCATCAGCCTTCCCCTCCCAGTCTCCCCCAGCATCAGCCTCCCCCTCCCAGCCTTCCCCAAGATCAGCCTCTCTGCTCCCAGCCTCCTCCAGCACGCCGTGCTCCTCTGCCGACACTCACACACCCGATGGCATACACTCACACACACCCGATGGCATACACTCACACACACCCGATGGCATACACTCACACACACCCGATGGCATACACTCACACACACAGACACTGACGATATCGCACATACGCGCTCACACTCACAACATCCGGAGATACCACATGCTTCTGGCCATGTGATCCTCCGTCAGGTCCTGGAAGGTCACAGCACAGTATCGAGGCCGAGAAGCAAGCGATATTGCCGGATGCTGTGAGTGTGTGGATGCGATGTGTGTGAGGTGTGTGTGAGGTGTTTGTGAGAGTGAGTGTGATCTGATGTGTGTGTATGTGTGTGCTGTTATGTGTGTGCGTGTGGATCTTCCGCCGCTGCAGGACCTTGATGAGCTGGTAACCAACGTATCCCGTCCCCCGCTCGCACGGGAGCCCACACCAGCATACGGCGGCAAGGCCAGCAATGCGAGGGTCAGTGTCGGCTGGGTTGGCGGCGTACGCTGATGTGGGCTCCCGTTGGGGGGGGAGTACAGTACTCACCTGGGAGTCGTAGTTCCGTGACCGTGTCAGTTCGGTGAATGCGCCAGAGCTAGCGTGCATTGCGTGAGGGGGGCGTGGCGTGGGCGAGTTGCCAATGCCTGCAGGGTGCCGGGGCGAGAGGCCAATCTGTGGGGGGGGCGGAGCCTGGGCGAGCGGCTGGCCGATCCGTGTGGGGGCGCAGCCTGGGCGAGCGGCCAATCCGTGTGGGGGGGGCGGGGCCATGGCGAGCCCAGTGGCCAATCAGCTTTGTGTCACCGTAAGGACACAGTGTCACCGGAAGGACACAATTTTGGAGCATGACAGACAGACAGACAGAATAAGGCAATTATATATATAGATATATATAATATCAAATATATTTTATATATATATATATATATAATCTAAAAAATTTGTATTTATTTATTTTTTTAACAACTTGTTCCTTACTCACTCACCCCAGGTCCAACGCTAAGTCTCCACTGCAGCTTTGGTGCCTGTTAATACTAGACATTAGCAGAAGACTAGAGCAGCAGCAGCTTCACTCTGGACCTGGGAAGGATGAGTGAACACTGTGCCTGGGGATAGGTGTTTTCTGAAACTATTAAGCCAACATGTAAGGGATTACATAGTAAATGCTTGTTCCCTCCACCATTAGAGATCCTAAATTGTAATGTGTGTTCTGCTCTTCATTTAGTGTTCACAAAGGGACAGGTGACTACAGGGCAGTACAGAATGCTAGCCAAGAAAGGGGGCTTTGTGTGGGTGGAAACGCAAGCCACCGTCATCTACAACACCAAGAACTCCCAACCTCAGTGCATTGTGTGCGTCAACTACGTATTGAGGTGAGTGTCGCCGGGCCGTCGTGACCTCATGGCCGTGCTCACTGCCGAGTGTCTTCACCAGATGTAGCAGAGTGGAGTTTGTACTCATGATGCCATAATGGTTTTTCCTGGAGCTACAGGTAAAGTTACCTATTGCACATAGGTACCAGCCAATAACAAACTCAGCCCTGCTACCTCAGAGCAGATGTTTATCGGCCATATGCTCGTTCAGCCATCATCCACCCATCCTGGTTCCCTCATAAACGTGTATCTTTATTCCGATGGAGAAAAGGGGCTCTAGCTGCCACAAAGTAATTGGGCATATTGAAATCTAGTATGCCTGATCCTGGTTACCACCTACATCTTCCCACGGGGAATCCTCAGAAGACCCCCATCCACATTAGATCATTACCTGCTCCTGCTTAAACAGAGTTTACGGTTTTATTGTTTTGAATGATTTAAAGGGGTTGTCTTCTACTCGGATAACCCCTTCCCAATAGGTATGTTTCCCCAATTTTAGAAGAATACTTAAAATTGGGCCAGCCTGGTTCCATTGGTGTCTGCACTAGCGTCCCGGGATCGTGTCAGTCTGGCCACAGGACTCACATGATGTAAATCTGCGTCTGCTTCACTCTTCTTGGATGTATCACATGTATCGGGGGGAAGAGAGAAGGCAGCAGCGCTCACGTCCGCGTCTGGAGAGTGAAGCAGCCACTGATTTGCTGCCGTTCTCCTGTGACGTACGACTGTTGCGTGATCCCGTGGAGCGAGTGCCGACATGGCTTGAATGGCACGGACACCGGAGGTATGTGTTTATTATTTTAAAATGGGGAAGCATATGGATTGAGAAGGGGTTGTCAGTAGTGGATAGCCCCTTTAACTGCCAAGCTTACAGGGTTTCTGTGTGAATAGAAAAAAACATCCTGATAATAGATATTTTTTTTTTCTCCCCCATCTGACAGCAGCATAATGTAGAAACAGAGACCCTGATTCCAGCAATGAGTCACTCACTGAGCTGTTTTCTGTCATTTTGATAAAATCAACGTTTTCTCTGCTGCAGATCTAGCAGTTATACAGGGCTCATGAATATGCTGGACTACCTGTAGCACGCCAAGCAGTCCTGTAATGATTAAACAGTGATTTTATCAAAACTTCACTAAGCAGCCCAGTAAGTGACACATCGCTGGAATCAGGGTCTCTGTCCCTTTGCTATGCTGCTTTCTGATTAGGTGGCAAAAACCTGGTGTCAGATTCCCTTTTAATACATGTAATAAGCAAGTCACAATCTAGGGAGGTGATTACTATAGTAAATTTTTCTGCCACCTTCGCTTAATGTTAATAGTACAGGAGCCTGTGAGCATGTGCAGTAAGAAGCGCTACCTGGAGGTAGGTGGTGTGGGACTCTCAGGGTCACAGCGGCAGCTTCCTACTGCACATGCTCACAAGCATCCGTGACCTTTTCTTTTCTATAACCCCTTGTATCTTTGACAGACTACTGTCTTCAGGTTGAGAAGAATCGCTAGCCATTTTTCTAGGTTGTTAATTGAATTGCTTCTTTATTTTACCAGTGCCATTGTAGAGAAAGACCTGATCCTGTCCATCGGCCAGACAGAGTCGTCCCTGGCGCCTCCGGAGTCTGCCGACGTGAAGATGTCCGCCATCTTCTCTGACCTGGACAAAGAGGACGACATCTCCAGCAGTTTGTTCGATGAATTGAAGAAAGAGCCGGAATCCCTGACTGTCCTTGCTCCGGATGCTGGAGACGAGATCATTGCACTGGACTTCTCTTCTAGCGGTGGGTATTCGGTGCAGTGCACGGGGTCCTCTCGGGGCTGTTGGAGGTGTTTTCTGTCTTGTATAGAGTCTGATATCTTTATGTATTTTTTCCATCAGATTCTGAGCAGACCTTTGAGGTTCCTTTGTATAATGATGTCATGCTCCACCCGACCAGTAAGCCAGCCGAGAGCATGTTAGTGTCTCCCATCCCAGCGCCCGAGAAGCCCAAGCCTCTGCGCAGCAACGCTGACCCGGCACTAAATAGAGAGGTGGCGATAAAGATGGAGTCAAGCCCAGAACAGCTGGAGCTGGTGGCATTCACCATGCCTCAACTCTCCAAACCATCCAGCCCGTCAGACATCAGCAGCCAGAGCTCCACAGAGGTACGGACAGCACTGCACGGAGCAAGGAAAGCTTTAGTAGATGGAGAATATGAAAGGAATAATCTACAAAGACCTATGGCTCCTGTGACCCCTTACCATTACTGCACCACTTTCCTCTGTCTTTTTTTGCTAAGCTGGTGTCTGAAAAATTGAGTTTTAAGATTGTCAAGCAGAAATGTTTGTTTTTTGCAAAGCGCTTAGATCTTAGGCTCCTTGCCTCTGCTCCTCCCCTCCCTTCCTCAGCTCCCTGCCTCGCCTCCCTTCCTCAGCTCCCTGCCTCGCCTCCCTTCCTCAGCTCCCTGCCTCGCCTCCCTTCCTCAGCTCCCTGCCTCGCCTCCCTTCCTCAGCTCCCTGCCTCGCCTCCCTTCCTCAGCTCCCTGCCTCGCCTCCCTTCCTCAGCTCCCTGCCTCGCCTCCCTTCCTCAGCTCCCTGCCTCGCCTCCCTTCCTCAGCTCCCTGCCTCGCCTCCCTTCCTCAGCTCCCTGCCTCGCCTCCCTTCCTCAGCTCCCTGCCTCGCCTCCCTTCCTCAGCTCCCTGCCTCGCCTCCCTTCCTCAGCTCCCTGCCTCGCCTCCCTTCCTCAGCTCCCTGCCTCGCCTCCCTTCCTCAGCTCCCTGCCTCGCCTCCCTTCCTCAGCTCCCTGCCTCGCCTCCCTTCCTCAGCTCCCTGCCTCGCCTCCCTTCCTCAGCTCCCTGCCTCGCCTCCCTTCCTCAGCTCCCTGCCTCGCCTCCCTTCTTCAGCTCCCTGCCTCGCCTCCCTTCTTCAGCTCCCTGCCTCGCCTCCCTTCCTCAGCTCCCTGCCTCGCCTCCCTTCCTCAGCTCCCTGCCTCGCCTCCCTTCCTCAGCTCCCTGCCTCGCCTCCCTGCCTCGCCTCCCTTCCTCAGCTCCCTGCCTCGCCTCCCTTCCTCAGCTCCCTGCCTCGCCTCCCTTCCTCAGCTCCCTGCCTCGCCTCCCTTCCTCAGCTCCCTGCCTCGCCTCCCTTCCTCAGCTCCCTGCCTCGCCTCCCTTCCTCAGCTCCCTGCCTCGCCTCCCTTCCTCAGCTCCCTGCCTCGCCTCCCTTCCTCAGCTCCCTGCCTCGCCTCCCTTCCTCAGCTCCCTGCCTCGCCTCCCTTCCTCAGCTCCCTGCCTCGCCTCCCTTCCTCAGCTCCCTGCCTCGCCTCCCTTCCTCAGCTCCCTGCCTCGCCTCCCTTCCTCAGCTCCCTGCCTCGCCTCCCTTCCTCAGCTCCCTGCCTCGCCTCCCTTCCTCAGCTCCCTGCCTCGCCTCCCTTCCTCAGCTCCCTGCCTCGCCTCCCTTCCTCAGCTCCCTGCCTCGCCTCCCTTCTTCAGCTCCCTGCCTCGCCTCCCTTCTTCAGCTCCCTGCCTCGCCTCCCTTCCTCAGCTCCCTGCCTCGCCTCCCTTCCTCAGCTCCCTGCCTCGCCTCCCTTCCTCAGCTCCCTGCCTCGCCTCCCTTCCTCAGCTCCCTGCCTCGCCTCCCTTCCTCAGCTCCCTGCCTCGCCTCCCTTCCTCAGCTCCCTGCCTCGCCTCCCTTCCTCAGCTCCCTGCCTCGCCTCCCTTCCTCAGCTCCCTGCCTCGCCTCCCTTCCTCAGCTCCCTGCCTCGCCTCCCTTCCTCAGCTCCCTGCCTCGCCTCCCTTCCTCAGCTCCCTGCCTCGCCTCCCTTCCTCAGCTCCCTGCCTCGCCTCCCTTCCTCAGCTCCCTGCCTCGCCTCCCTTCCTCAGCTCCCTGCCTCGCCTCCCTTCCTCAGCTCCCTGCCTCGCCTCCCTTCCTCAGCTCCCTGCCTCGCCTCCCTTCCTCAGCTCCCTGCCTCGCCTCCCTTCCTCAGCTCCCTGCCTTGCCTCCCTTCCTCAGCTCCCTGCCTTGCCTCCTCTCCCTTCCTTGCCTTGCCTCCTCTCCCTTCCTTGCCTTGCCTCCTCTCCCTTCCTTGCCTTGCCTCCTCTCCCTTCCTTGCCTTGCCTCCTCTCCCTTCCTTGCCTTGCCTCCTCTCCCTTCCTTGCCTTGCCTCCTCTCCCTTCCTTGCCTTGCCTCCTCTCCCTTCCTTGCCTTGCCTCCTCTCCCTTCCTTGCCTTGCCTCCTCTCCCTTCCTTGCCTTGCCTCCTCTCCCTTCCTTGCCTTGCCTCCTCTCCCTTCCTTGCCTTGCCTCCTCTCCCTTCCTTGCCTTGCCTCCTCTCCCTTCCTTGCCTTGCCTCCTCTCCCTTCCTTGCCTTGCCTCCTCTCCCTTCCTTGCCTTGCCTCCTCTCCCTTCCTTGCCTTGCCTCCTCTCCCTTCCTTGCCTTGCCTCCTCTCCCTTCCTTGCCTTGCCTCCTCTCCCTTCCTTGCCTTGCCTCCTCTCCCTTCCTTGCCTTGCCTCCTCTCCCTTCCTTGCCTTGCCTCCTCTCCCTTCCTTGCCTTGCCTCCTCTCCCTTCCTTGCCTTGCCTCCTCTCCCTTCCTTGCCTTGCCTCCTCTCCCTTCCTTGCCTTGCCTCCTCTCCCTTCCTTGCCTTGCCTCCTCTCCCTTCCTTCCTTCCTTCCTTGCCTTGCCTCCTCTCCCTTCCTTCCTTCCTTCCTTCCTTGCCTTGCCTCCTCTCCCTTCCTTCCTTCCTTCCTTCCTTGCCTTGCCTCCTCTCCCTTCCTTCCTTCCTTCCTTCCTTGCCTTGCCTCCTCTCCCTTCCTTCCTTCCTTCCTTCCTTGCCTTGCCTCGCCTCCTCTCCCTTCCTCTGTTCCTCCCCTCTTTCGTGGCTCCTTGCCTCCCGTCTCTTTTTTTTTTTTTTTTTTTTTTTTTTTTTTTTTTTTTTTTTTTTGCTCCTTGCCTCCCCTTCCCTCTTACTTGGGGCTCCTTGCCTCCCCTCGGCCTCCCCTCCCTTTCTTGGCGCCACTTGCCTCCTCTCCCTTTCTCAGTGCTTCATCTTCCCGCTCTTCCTCAGCGCCTCACCTCCCGTCCCTGACTCCCCGCCTTGCCTGCCCTGCGTCCCCTCCCTCTTTCCCCGCCTAGCTTTCCCTTCCTTCCTCTTCTCCTCGACTTCCCTCCCCTCCCTTCCTTAGATCTTCGCCTCCCCTCCCTGGCTCCCTCCTTGCCTTCCCTCCCTGCCTCGCCTCCCTGGCTCCCCGCCTTGCCTTCCCTCCCTGCCTTCCCTCCCCTCCTTGCCTTCCCTCCCTGCCTTCCCTCCTCTCCCTAGCTCCTCGCCTTGCCTCCCTGGCTCCCTTGCTTGCCTTCCCTCCTCTCCTTGCCTCTCCTCCATTCCTCTGCTCCCCGGCTTGCCTCCCTGCCCCTTTTTGGCTTCTGATATGGGCGTTTCCTAGATTGGACAGGGCAAGCATCACAATGGTAGCTGTGGAGGGATGGGTGAGTATCCTCCTTTTTAGCTTCTTTTACACCAGTCTGAGCCATTTGCAGATTTTTTTTTTTTCCTTGACCTCTGCTTTACCACATGGCAGAATGAAACTACAATAACAAAAGTAAAAGCTAATATGTAGCCTGTAACCCTGATAACACATACATCTGAAAGAGTTCTGTATACATAAACACAATATTGCAGGTCAATATTTGCAAAGTTTTATTTTTTAAGAGTTTTTCTTTAAATTAATGTTACACCCCATGTCTCTGATCACTGGGACCCCCCAGTGTTCCCAATAACACAGTTCTGGAACGCAGGAACCAGAGACAATGACTGCAGCAGAAGTGCGCATGCTCAATCATTGCTCCATTCAGTCTATGGGACTGCTGTAAATAGAAGAGCGCTGTAGTCGGCAGCCCCATAGCAATGGACTGGATTACGGTTGAACATTCGCACCTCCACTCCATGCAGAGCAGAAGCAAGTTCCAGGATCTGAGGATCCCAGGGGGGTATCTCCAGCAGTATGTTATCTGTGATCCCCCTCCTCACATCCCATAGGGTAGGCCTATTGGGAATAACCCTATACAAACATCAGAGCAATAGTGTGTAACAGATGACGCGTATAGTGATGGTGTAGGACAGAGTTCCCCAACTCCAGTCCTCGAGGGCCGCCAACAGTGCATGTTTTCAGGATTTCCTTAGCATTGCATGGGTGTTGGAATCATCAACTGTGCAGGTGATTAAATTATCACGTGTGCAATACTAAGGAAATCCTGAAAACCTGCACTGTTGGCGGCCCTTGAGGACTGGAATTGGGGACCCATGGTGTAGGATGTGATGGAGCCCATGATGACTTGGATGGGATTCACCTTTTAGAGTTTTGATATCCCTTTTTTCCCTTTCTGTAGCCCGCTTCACCCGCAGAGTACTGCTTTGATGTGGACAGTGAAATTTCAAGGGCGTTCAAGATGGATTTGGTGGAAAAACTTTTTGCAATAGACACAGAATCGAAGACCCCGTTCTCCACGCAGGTGTGCATATACCTTGCTGTGCCGGGCACAGCTATTTTGGCATTCTTACCTGTAATGCAGACCCTCTCTTTTATAGGCGGGGAACTATGAGCTTAGTGGGAGGATTTACTAGCGGGTTCTGTGCTGTAAGCATTGTGAAATTACAAGGCCTAACATGGGCTGACAAGGAATAGTGGGAATCTGTTATGGTTACTAGACACTATCGAATTTATTCCTCTGGAAATAAACTCTCCACAAATTATCCAAAAATTAATTTTCTCCAGTATGACTTTTTTTGTAATTTGCTCCTCACAAATTCAGTAAGCTAGGGGTGTGCTGGAGCCACCATTTTTTGCTGAACAATAAAGGCCCACGGAAACTGATAAAAAATACAGTAACAAAAAGGAGACCGTAGCACACTGTAGTGCTAAGACGTGTAACAATGAGTATGGGAATATAGACATGCATTACTGCTATCAAAAACATGTCAAAATTGAGACCTATAGAACACAAAAATGGCCAGTATTATGTGAGCCCAACAGTCAATAAATGGCAAGGCGGCTTCTTTTTGTTGGGTCCCTATCAAACTAATGCCTTTCTTTGGGCTAAAAAACCTACAATTTGATAGGGACCCAACAAAAATTAGGTCTCCTTGCCGCCGGCTGTTGGGCTCACATAAAACTGGCCATTTTTGTATGCTAAGTATCTGAATTTTGACATGTTTTTTCATAGCTGTATTGTATGCCTATATTCCCATATTCATTGTTCCCCATGTCTTCACACTACAGAGTGCAACTGTCCTTTTTGTTACGGTTTCATTTTCAGTTTGCACCTGTTCACATTAGTAGGATGTGCCATCAGTCTTTTTCTTGGTGAAAAATAAATGCTTGTCTCATCGCTCGCCTCCCCCGAAGCTCCCCATCTGGACCTTTTGTGTGTCGTCCTTTCCACTTCCACCGCACTTTTTGGCCTCCTTTTATTCCAGGTCTTCCAGACACACGTAAGGCTCCGTTACATGCAACGACGTATCTAACTATATATCGCCGGGGTCACGGATTCCGTGACGCACATTCGGCATCGTTAGCGACGTCGTTGCGTGTGACATGCATAAACGACCATTAACGATGGAAAATACTCACCAAATCATCCATCGTTGACACGTCGTTCATTTTCAAACAATCGTTGATTGTTGAGGGCGCTGGTTGTTCGTTGTTCCCAAGGCAGCACACATCGCTACGTGTGACACCTCGGGAACGACGAACTACATCGTACCTGCAGCCGCCGGCAATGAGGAAGGAAGGAAGTGGGTGGGATGTTCCGGCCGCTCATCTCCGCCCCTCCACTTCTATTGGGTGGCCGCTTAGTGACGTCGCTGTGGCGCCACACGAACTGCTCCCTTAGAAAGGAGGTGGTTTGCCGGCCACAGTGACGTCACTAGGCAGGTAAGTCCGTGTGACGGCTCCTAACGATATTGTGCACTACGGGAAGCGATTTGCCCATGATGCACAAACTACGGGGGGCGGGTACACTCGCTAGCAATAGTGCAAGCGATATCGCTGCGTGTAACACCCCCTTTATTCTTTTTGACTTTCCTGCGCGCTCAGTAAAAGTGAAGCAGTGCTGCGCAATGAAGTGTTGGGGTTAGATGCGCCAGACACCAGGGGTCTATCGTGAAGCGGCTGATGTGATTTACCGAATGTGAATCTCAGCAGATTACCGACAGTGTTCTTTCTTTATACAGGAAACCGATTTAGATTTGGAAATGTTGGCGCCTTACATCCCAATGGACGACGACTTCCAACTGAGAAGCTTTGATCAACTTTCCTCCTTGGAGAATGAGTCGGCGCCCCATCAACCTTTAGTACACATGACCAATCTCTTCCAGCCCACCATCGCATCCACCACCACTGATTTAAAACCAATCACCACCGAGGCCATGAGTGACCCCAAGACCATCATTGTCCAATCCCCCGTCCAGGTGATGAAGGAGGTGCATAGCGCCCCATCCTCGCCATACAGCGCCGCTAGCCGCAGTCGCACAAGTTCTCCTGTAAGAACGGAGAAGACGTCGGAAAAGACGGACAGATCCCGCCCAGGAACTCCAAATATACAAAGTCCTTTAAGTAAAAGGTAATCATTATAAATCTGCAGCTGAATGAGGCGGCCATACACACTAGATGTATGTGGCGTGTCGGCATGCCTGGACGTTTGCTGACACATTTCTTTCTTTTCCCAGATCTACAACCCTGGATGAGGACATAAGTCCAAAGATGATAGCGTTACATAATGCCCAGAGGAAACGGAAGATTGGAAACGATGGCTCGTTGTTTCAAGCAGTGGGAATTGTACGTTTCTTTTCGTTTCTCCCATTCGGGCAATGATGTTGCAGGCGTCCTGCAGAGTACCTATGAGCACACAATCATCCCTTACTACTTTTATTTTTTACCCAGGGGACTTTATTTCAAACGACCGTGGACCCGGGGCCCAACTCTCCACTGTGGAAACGTGTTAAAGCAGCTGACCTCGACCGGCCGTCTGGAGCCGAACAGAGGACAATTATCTTGTTGTCCACAGGTACGTTTTATAGTAACCGATTACCGAAACATGTGCACAAGCTTGTGTAAAGAAATTGTTGTAGGGGGATGTCCTATGTTCACACCGGATACTGCGTCTGGATATCAGGGCAGAAAATCCACTGCGTATTATATAGAGTTCCAAATCTGTGCAGAAATTGACCCTGGCAGCAGATTTAACTTTAGTGTATACTGAGGATTGCACCCCTTGCAATGCACAGAGTGAAATCTGCAGCAGAATCTCCATCAAATCTGCTTGTAACTCTTGCATCTTTTGTTAGTGGTTTTTTTTTTTTGCTTTTTTTTTTTTGCTCAGTTTATTAACTGTATAGACATACTTTTTATTTTAACTGAAAATACTACCACTCTTTTTTTTTTTTTTTTTAATATATAATATATATATATAATATATATACTGTGTCAGTTCTAGGGATGGGCAAACCTGAAGTTTAAAGTTCGGGGTTCATACCCTACACCAAGTGTCTGGTACTTGAACCTGAATGTCAACTTCTCACAGGAGTCCGTGTCAGAGTTCAGGAGATTAATAAAATTTGTTCAAAGGCTGCAGCGGAGCCAATCGACAAGCTTTTCAGCATGGGGAAGATGCATGGATGCTTCTTGGAACAAAATAAATTATGTGGGGGTCCTCCCTATTTTTGATAACCAGCACAGGTAAAGCAGACAGCTGAGGGCTGATATTATCAGGCAGAGAAGGTCCATGGTTATTTGGCCCTTCCCAGCCTAAAAATAGCAGCCTGCAGCTGCCCCAGAAGTGGTGCATCCATTAGATGTGACAAAAAAAATCCTGGAAGTTGTGACGTAATCCAGTGGTGTAATGTCCCACAGCGCCCATCGGTTCTTATGGAGCTTTGTTATGAAAACGTTATCAGCACAAGGGTCCATAAGTCACGGCTGGTCAGCGGCAGGCACAAAATTTTTCACGCTCGTGATTATAGTATGGGCAGCCATATTTGCAATCACCCAGCTTTCCCAGAAGCAGAGCTAAGAACTGGTCTAACAACTTGCCCAATGTGACAACGTCGGATACTAACATGAGATAACAATCGGCCAAGCACTAATTCGGCCAATGCCTATCTCTCTCTCGACTTCCCTATACATATGAGCGCCAAATTGGGCCATAAAATAATGTGGGGTTTATCTATCTAATGGGGAGAGGAGCAAAATCCATTGCCTGATGGCTCTAGCAGTGACTTTTTTTTTTTATCTCTCTGCAAATATAAGGATTGACTTTTCTTTGTCGCTCTATTGGGAGACCCAGACAATTGGGTGTATAGCTACTGCCTCCGGAGGCCACACAAAGTATTACACTTAAAAGTGTAAGGCCCCTCCCCTTCTGCCTATACACCCCCCGTGGGATCACGGGCTCCTCAGTTTTCATGCTTTGTGCGAAGGAGGTCAGACATCCACGCATAGCTCCACTGTTTAGTCAGCAGCAGCTGCTGACTATGTCGGATGGAAGAAAAGAGGGCCCATACTAGGGCCCCCAGCATGCTCCCTTCTCACCCCACTTTTGTCGGCGGTGTTTAAGGTTGAGGTACCCATTGCGGGTACGGAGGCTGGAGCCCACATGCTGCTTTCCTTCCCCATCCCCTTAGGGCTCTGGGTGAAGTGGGATCTTATCGGTCTCCAGGCACTGAGGCCGTGCTCCATCCACAGCCCCTGGGAATCTGCTGGACATGGAGCGGAGTATCTTCAGGGACATGGCCCTGCTACGTTGAGGTACTCTGTGTCCCCGTGGGGACCGCGCACAGACACACGGCAGCACTGCTGGGTGTGTTAGTGCGCCAGGGACAGCGGCGCTGCCCGCACTGGTGCCATCGCACACTACAGCGTAGCTGGGTGTGTTAGAGTATTGGGGGACTACCGCGCTAACCGCCGCTGCGATTTTTATCACAGGCGCGGCTGGGACTTGTGGTGCGCCGGGGACTTCCGCAACCGCTGTGAGCGGGCGGTAAGCAGCACCTGTGGTGCTGACCCCACTAGTGCCGAAGTGCACATATAGATATATGCTTGTACGCTATACATTGCACTATTCGGTTGCACTTTTGTATTTTGGCTATATACCCTCCTTGATTGTTCGGGGGAGATAACAGCATATCGTCTGTGAAAAACAAGGGTGCAGAAGCACAGGTTTCCTATGCAGCCTGTCCAGCATGTACGGCTATACTGCCGGCAGGTTACACGGACCCCCATTGTATGCAATGCTCGGCCCCTGTGGCACGTACTCAGCCGGAGTCTCTGCTAATGGTCCAGGTGATGGGGACGGAGTTTGCAGTAATTACTGACAGACTTTCTGAGACTATGGCTAAGATACTAGAAGCCTTGCAGTCTAGACAGGTCTCTCAGACCATGGGCACTGTTGATTCATTGCCCCCTGGTCCCCCCCCCCAGTTGGTACAACAAGGTGCTCCGGGAGTGTCTCATGGATCCCAGGGTGAGGGGTCTGACTCGGACCGCAGTCCCAGACCCCCTAAGCGACCTCGCTGGGAGCATCCCTCGACATCACCGCATTATTCAGGGTCTCAGCATGGGGACTCTCTCTATGATGAGGCGGAGGTATCTGATCAGGATTCTGATCCTGAGAACGTTCTCTACCTGGATACACCTGATTGTGACACCGTAGTGAACGATCTTACGGCGTCCATCAATCAAATGTTGGATATTTCTCCCTCAGCTCCTTCGCCTGAGGAGTCAGCTTCTCAGCAGGAGAAGTTCCGTTTCAGGTTCCCCAAGCGTACATTGAGTACGTTTCTGGATCACTCTGACTTCAGGGAGGCAGTCCAGAACCACCAGGCTTGTCCAGATATCTTTTTTTCCAAGCGCCTTAAGGATACACGTTATCCCTTCCCTTTTGACGTTGTCAAGGGCTGGGTTCAGTGTTCCAATGTGGACCTCCTATCTCCAGCGGCTAAATCCTTAGTTGCAGTGGAAGATATGGCTTCACTCAAAGATGCCACTGACAGACAGATGGAGCTCTGGTTGAAATCCATCTATGAAGCTATTGCCGTGTCTTTGCTCCAGCTTTCGCAGCCGTCTGGGCGCTCCAAGCGGTCTCAGCGGCTCAAGCGCAAATTGAGGCAGTCACACGTACGTCTGCGCCGCAGACTGCGTCTTTAACATCTCAAACGTCAGCGTTTGCGTCATACGCCATTAATGCTGTCCTGGACTCGGCGAGCCGGAAGGCAGTTGCGTCCGACTATTCAGTGGTAATACGCAGAGCCTTGGGGTTGCGGGAATGGAAGGCAGATTCTGCTTCCAAAAAAGTGCTTAACCAGTTTGCCAATCTCTGGCGACCGCTTGTTTGGTGAGCGACTGGATGAAATCATCAAACAATCCAAGGGAAAGGATACATCCTTTCCTCAGGCTAAACCGAACATACCCCAACAGAGGAGGGGACAGTCGAGGTTTCGGTCCTTGCGGGGCGCGGGCAGGTCCAATTCTCCTCGTCCAAAAGGCCTCAGAAGGATCAGAGGAATTCCGATTCATGGCGGCCTAAATCACGTCCTAAAAAGACCGCCGGAGGTACCGCCACCAAGGCGGCTTCCTCATGACTTTCGGTCTCCTCACACCGCATCCTCGGTCGGTGGCAGGCTCTCCCGCTTTTGCGACACCTGGCTGCCACAGGTAAAAGACCGTTGGGTGAGAGACATTCTGTCTCACGGTTACAGGATAGAGTTCTCCTCTCTTGATTCTTCAGAACATCTCCGCCTCCCAAGAGAGCCGAGGCTCTCAGGCAGGCGGGGTGCACTCTGAAGGCAGAAGGAGTGGTGGTCCCGGTTCCTTTTCAGCAACAGGGTCACGGTGTTTACTCCAACGTGTTTGTGGTCCCAAAAAATGACGGGTCTTTCCGTCCGGGCAACAGACACGTAAAAACCAGGCGGTTCCGGAGGAATCCCTCCACTCCGTCATCGCCTCAATGTCCCAAAGAGATTTCCTTGCATCGATCGATATCAAGGAGGCTTATCTCCACGTGCCGATCGCTCCGGAGCATCAGCGCTTCCTGCGGTTCGCCATAGGAGACGAACACCTTCAGTTCGCGGCACTGCTTTTCGGCCTGGCGACAGTCCCGCGGGTTTTCTCCAAGGTCATGGCAACAGTAGTAGCGGTCCTCCACTCTCAGGGACACTCGGTGATTCCTTACCTAGACGATCTGCTTGTCAAGGCACCCTCTCAAGGGGCATGCCAACACAGCCTCAACGCTACTCTACAGATTCTCCAGAGCTTCGGGTGGATCATCAATTTTCCAAAGTCAAATCTGACACCGGCACAATCGCTGACATATCTGGGCATGGAATTTCATACCCTATCGGCGATGGTGATACTTCCGCTGGACAAACAGCGGTCACTGCAGTCAGGGTTGCACAATGGGACAGTAAGTCGGCGTTTCTCGACAGAAACGTCTCCCTCTCTCAGGCAGCCAAAGATTCTCTTCGGTGGTGGCTTCTCCCCACTTCATTGTCGAAGGGGAAATCCTTCCTATCCCCATCCTGGGCGGTGGTCACGACGGACGCGAGTCTGTCAGGGTGGGGAGCAGTTTTTCTCCACCACAGGGCTCAGGGTACGTGGACTCAGCAAGAGTCCTCCCTTCAGAACAATGTTCTGGAGGTCAGGGCAGTGTATCTTGCCCTAAAAGCTTTCCAGCAGTGGCTGGAAGGCAAGCAGATCCGAATTCAGTCGGACAACTCTACAGCGGTGGCTTACATCAATCACCAAGGAGGAACACGCAGTCGGCAAGCCTTCCAGGAAGTCCGGCGGATTTTGACGTGGGTGGAAGCCACGGCCTCCACCATATCCGCAGTACACACCCCGGGCGTAGAAAACTGGGAAGCAGACTTTCTCAGTCGCCAGGGCATGGACGTAGGGGAATGGTCCCTTCACCCGGACGTGTTTCAGGAGATCTGTTGCCGCTGGGGGATGCCGGACGTTGACCTAATGGCGTCTCAGCACAACAACAAGGTCCCGGCATTCATGGCACGGTCTCACGATCACAGAGCTCTGGCGGCAGACGCCTTCGTTCAGGATTGGTCGCAGTTTCAACTCCCTTATGTGTTCCCACCGCTGGCATTGTTGCCCAGAGTGTTACGCAAGATCAGGTCCGACTGCCGCCGCGCCATCCTCGTCGCTCCAGACTGGCCAACGAGGTCGTGGTACCCGGATCTGTGGCATCTCACGGTAGGCCAACCGTGGGCACTACCAGACCGACCAGTCTTGCTGTCTCAAGAGCCGTTTTTCCATCTGAATGCTGCGGCCCTCAACCTGACGGTGTGGCCATTGAGTCCTGGATCCTAGCATCTGCAGGGTTATCTCAAGAGGTCATTACCACTATGAGACAGGCCAGAAAACCCACATCTGCCAAGATCTACCACAGAACGTGGAAGATATTCTTATCTTGGTGCTCTGCTCAGGGAGTTTCTCCCTGGCCAATTGCCTTGCCTACTTTCTTTCCTTCCTGCAATCCGGTTTGGAAAAAGGTTTGTCGCTCAGCTCCCTTAAGGGACAAATCTCAGCGCTCTCTGTTTTTTTTTCAGAAGCGCCTAGCAAGACTTCCTCAGGTACGCACGTTCCTGCAGGGGGTTTGCCGCGTAGTCCCTCCTTACAAACGGCTGTTAGAACCCTGTGATTTGAACAGGGTGCTGATGGTTCTTCAGAAACCACCATTCGAGCCTATGAGGGATTTTTCTCTCTCACGTCTTTCGCAGAAAGTGGTTTTCCTAGGGGCAGTCACTTCACTTAGGAGAGTGTCTGTCGGGGCAGCATTGTCGGGCAAAGCCCCCTTCCCGGTATCTCACCAGGTCAAGGGGTTCTGCGTCCGGTTCCGGAATTTCTCCCTAAGGTGGTATCCCCCCTTTCATCTCAATCAGGGTATCCCCGTACCCTCTGTTTGTCCTCATCTAGTTCACCAATGTGAAAAGGATTTGCACTTGATTAGATCTGGTGAGAGCACTCAGACTCTACATCGATCGTACGGCGTCCCTGCGCCGCTCGGATGCACTCTTTGTCCTTGTCGCTAGCCAGCCTAAAGGGTCGCAGGCTTCCAAATCAAGCCTGGCTCGGTGGATCAAGGAACCAATTCTCGAGCTTATCGTTCTGCTGGGCTTACGGTTCCCTCAGGGCTGAAGGTCCATTCTACCAGAGCTGTGGATGCGTCCCGGGCTTGAGGCACCAGGCTACGGCTCAGCTTGTGTGTCAGGCGGCTACCTGGTCCAGCCTCCACACTTTCACGAAACACTATCAGGTGCATACCTATGCTTCGGCGGATGCCAGCATAGGCAGACGAGTCCTTCAGGCGGCGGTTGCCCACCTGTAGGTAGGGGCCGTTTTACGGCTCTATTACGAGGTATTATTTTACCCACCAAGGGATTGCTTTTGGACATCCCAATTGTCTGGGTCTCCCAATAGAGCGACAAAGAAGAAGGGAATTTTGTTTACTTACCGTAAATTCCTTTTCTTCTAGCTCTAATTGGGAGACCCAGCACCCGCCCCTGTTTTTTTGTATACACATGTTGTTCATGTTGAATGGTTTCAGTTCTCCGATATTCCTTCGGATTGAATTTGCTTAAACCAGTTTATTGGCTTTCCTCCTTCTTGCTTTTGCACTAAAACTGAGGAGCCCGTGATCCCACGGGGGGTGTATAGGCAGAAGGGGAGGGGCCTTACACTTTTAAGTGTAATACTTTGTGTGGCCTCCGGAGGCAGTAGCTATACACCCAATTGTCTGGGTCTCCCAATTAGAGCTAGAAGAAAAGGAATTTACGGTAAGTAAACAAAATTACCTTCTTTTAGCCTGTTGGGGATGAGGCTCCCCCATACACATCACTCGACCATTAAAGACGTAGGTCACCCATATTTATTATTTGCTAGATCGATATTATGTTGATAAACTGTTTCTCTCATATACCTTATGTTGGCAATAGTGCCTGTGAGAGTGCTATTGCAGTTCGCTCTTCCCCATCGCTTGACCCCCCCCCGGGATCTGTGTCCTTGGGAATCCGGTGATGTCATGTCAACTTCCTGATAACGTGACATCACCGCGGCCGGCCCCATTCTTCCTGAGTCACTGAGCTGTGGGCGGTGTTTCACTGTTCAGCGTGTCTCCTGCTTGCAGAGCTCTGCTGTGAAGGAGGAGGGAGCTGATCGGCTGTCACGCTGGGTGCTGAGCAGTGAAACACCGCCCACAGCCAATCACTCAGGGAGACTGTGGTCACCTGCGGTGATGTCACATGATCAGGAAGTTGACGTGACATCACCGGAACCCCGAGGTCAAAGAGCCCGGGGGTCAGGCAATGGGGAACAGCGGTCCGCAATAGCACCACTCACAGGCACTACTGTCAATCTAAGGTATTTGAGAGAAACATTGTTTCTCAACATATCGATCTGGCAAATAATAAAAATGGGTGAACCACCCCTTTTAAAGATTAGAAGTAAAAAAAACTAAGAAAAAAAAAGCAAGTATTAAAGTGTTGTGTTGCTGCCTACATGCTCTTCTTACCTGTGAACGTTTCTCCTTCCAGACATGGCCAGTCGATTGCTCGGGCAGTCGTTGGATGGCACCGGGCTTCCTCAGCTGACCAGTTACGACTGTGAAGTGAATGCCCCAATCCAAGGAAACAGAAACCTGCTGCAGGGAGAGGAATTATTAAGAGCCCTCGATCAAGTGAACTGATCCTCGCTTTCCCATTTCTGGACACTTGTGAAACCTTCTCCACCCAAAGCAGTGTATTTATATTTTCTAGATCTGATTATTAGAAGCCTGTCTACAATCCCGCACCACTTCAGTTAGCACCATCTCTGCTCCACTCGGCCGCCGTCTTTTTTTCTTTTATTCTATGACAGAATCTTTTCCAGCTCCATTTATACCAATACATATACCACATCATATTCAATATTAAGTCAACCCCTAAAGTGCCCCTTTTTTTTGTTTTTTTTTTGTTTTTTTTTATGCCCTGACTCTTCTTATTCCATTAGTCGTTTCGTTTTTGTTTTTTGTTTTTTTTTTCTCGTTTCACTCTCTCCACATCATGGTGACCTTCTCCTACGTTCTCATGCACAGGAAACAATGCTTTTCCAGCGGTGCATTGTAGTCACAATCGCACAATCTATATTTTCTTAAGAAAACGAAAAAAAATAAAATAAAATACCAGCAGGTTCTTCATGCAATATATATTATGCATTTTTAAAGTTTTAGTCTATATATTTTATTTTTTGTTTTTTTTTTTTTTTTTTTGGATTATTAGTTTCTATTGTCTAAATAAAAAAAAAAAAAAAATCATGTTAAGGCCTGACGTCGTTTCCATCGTTCCCGCATGTTGTAACGTAGACTTCAACGTATTGGAACAAAGCGGCTACGGCAGAGAATTAAGAAAAAAAAACAAACTAGAGATATAATCACAACTTTTTTTTTTTTTCCTTTGGAAAATGGGTAGATTTATATAGTTAAAAAAAAAACTCTTTGGTAAGAGAATTTTAATGTAGCAGATGAACCGCTCCGAATAAAAGATATTCTTGCTTGTAGTTGTAAAGACTCCATGGCAATTTTTTTTTTTATTATTTTTTTTATTTTTTTTTTTTGTAAAGCGTATGAAATGTTTACCGCCCACTCGTGGTGTAGAAATTCAAGCTCACGTAAATAAAAATAAATATTAAAAAAAAAAGAGAAAAATATATATAGAATCGTATTGCTAACAGAACGGACGACATCAGAAATCAAGTTTTCTTGGTATTTGATTAAACACTTTTTAAGTCCAGTTAGTAAAAAAAAAAAAAAAAAAAATGTTTTTAGAATTTTTTTTTTATTTTTTTTTAAATTTAGATGTCGTAGCTGTAACATCTGCTCCGTGTGATTGTTTGTCGCAGACTGTGGAAAATTGTTTTTTTTGTTTTGTTTTTTTTGTTTCCATCTATCTTTTTTGCTGTTTGTGGTTGGATCTAACACTAAATGTATTGTTTTATGCCATCAATAAACATTATACATGGACCAGGCCACACATGCTAGCATTTTGTCTTTTGTCACTCCAGGCTGTGTGCCTGTGAATGGGAGAACGTTATTCACTGGCTGCTCTGCTTTGGGTGCACCAGTCGATCACTTACACGGTTCTGCCACCATCTTAGGGTACTTTCACACTTGCGTTCAGCGGAGTCCGTCACTATGGAGAATAGCGCAGTTCGCGCACTGCGCTATTCTCCATAGACTTGTATGGACAACGAACTGTAACGCAAGTGTCAGCGGTGCATCCGCTGGACGACGCAGCGTCGTTATTTTGACGCTGTGTCGGGCGGAAGGAACGCTGCATGTAACGTTTTTTTGAGTGACGGAAACCTTTATTTTTCACTGCGCATGCGCTTTTTTTTTTTTTTTTTTTTTTAATCACAGAAACTTTATTTTGTTTCTCGGTGGCCGAACGTTCAGCTGAGCGCCCGGCCGCCGGCATGTGAGAGCACTCAGCTGAGCGCCCGGCCGCTGGCATGTGAGAGCGATCAGCTGAGCGCCCGGCAGCCGGCCATTGAGAGCGATCAGCTGAGCGCCCGGCAGCCGGCTATTGAGAGCGCTCAGCTCAGCACCTGGCTATTGAGAGCGATCAGCTGAGCGCCCGGCAGCCGGCTATTGAGAGCGATCAGCTAAGCGCCTGGCAGCCGGCTATTGAGAGCGCTCAGCTCAGCACCCGGCAGCCGGCTATTGAGAGCGCTCAGCTCAGCACCCGGCTATTGAGCGCGATCAGCTGAGCGACCGGCCGCCGGCTATTGAGAGCGATCAGCTGATCGTTCACAATAGTCTGCTGCCGGTAAAACTGTAAAGAAGAAAAAAAAATTAAAAAAAAAAAAAGCTTTCCGTTGTTTTGTACGATCCGTAGCATTCGTTGTGCCATTAAATGCAACACATCCGTCAAGCGACGCATCCGTCAAACAACGCAATGCTACGGAAGCCGTCCAACGCAAGTGTGAAAGTAGCCTCTTCAGCATTGACTTTGAATCACTGAGGACTAGTTGTGGAATGCTGGAAATCACAGAATGGAGACGTTACTGATACTCGGATGGTGAAAAATGGAAACAAAATTTTCTAAAACCCTTGATTTATTCAGTATGAAGTATGAGTGCCACAAGCGGACATCCCCACCACTTATAGCCTCGGTTGCTTTCAATGAGGTTGTTAAAGGGAATCTGTCAGCAAGTTTTTCTATGTAATCTGAGGACAGCATGAGGTAGGGGTGGAGACACTGATATCAGGAATGTGCCACTTATTTGGCTGTGTTGTTTCAATACAATGAGTGTTTTATCAGTAGATCACTGCCCTGATTAGGTGCCATGTCAGCCCTAGTCCCACCATAACCTCCTTCAGCAGCTCACTGTCTATAGACTATGTACACAGAGAGCTGTGGGTGGGGTTATCTTTCTGAGCTCTGATAGTTTTACTGCGTGCAGCAGCTGACATACTAAGTGACACTTTACTGGAATCGGGGTCTCTTTATTCTGCCTTGCTGAATGCACTTGGACAAATCATCAAGATCCACTGCTGGCAACTCCTTTTGTAATTGCCGACCAATGACATCCCAGATGTGCTCGATCTGAGACACTGCAGGATATGGTTGCAGTTTAAGCCCACTCAGGCAGATTATAGTAGCACGAGCAACATGCGGCTTGGGGTTATTGCTTTAAAAAACGTATGCTGGGACACGGGAGAAATGGCTGCACCATTGGTTCCACGACTCATTTAATGTCATGCTGAGCTGCTCATGTACCCGGAATGAAAACGAGAGGGGTACGGCTTCCGTACATTATTCCTCCCTACACCATAATCTACGGAGTAAGACCGTTCCCTTGTGTTGGCCTCTTCATGGTATTGCCCATTTAGGTTTTTGGCTATCGCTCGCTGCCTCCAAAACCCATTTGGAACTCATCGCTGAGGAGGACAGACCTCCGTTCCACCCTCCATTGCCATCTTGCTCTGCACCATGTAATAATTTGAGAACGTTGGTGTACAGTAAGTGGATTAAAATCTGCCTCGCTTTTTCCAGCC
Organism: Anomaloglossus baeobatrachus; assembly: GCF_048569485.1. Classification (NCBI taxonomy): domain Eukaryota; kingdom Metazoa; phylum Chordata; class Amphibia; order Anura; family Aromobatidae; genus Anomaloglossus; species Anomaloglossus baeobatrachus. The sequence continues at coordinate 42,822,960 of NC_134364.1, read as the reverse complement.
TCTCTGCTGCAGTCGTCCCTTAGAGTTTGTTGATGCAACTGCAGTGGTGACATCTGGTAGATTATTATGTGGTCGCTGCAGCCAATCACAACATTCAGCCCAGTGATTAGCTGCAGAGGTCCCACGCTGCATACGCGATGTTAAAATTGCATCCATATCAACAAAGATTGGGGGCAGCAGTGGAGAGGTGGCACCACAGCTACGGGGAGTGGAGAGGTGGCACCACAGCTACGGGGAGTGGAGAGGTGGCACCACAGCTACGGGGAGTGGAGAGGTGGCACCACAGCTACGGGGAGTGGAGAGGTGGCACCACAGCTACGGGGAGTGGAGAGGTGGCACCACAGCTACGGGGAGTGGGGGAGCTGGCACCACAGCTACGGGGAGTGGAGAGGTGGCACCACAGCTACGGGGAGTGGGGAGGTGACACCACAGCTACGGGAAGTGGGGAGGTGGCACCACAGCTACGGGGAGTGGGGAGGTGGCACCACAGCTACGGGGAGTGGGGAGGTGGCACCACAGCTACGGGGAGTGGGGAGGTGGCACCACAGCTACGGGGAGTGGGGAGGTGGCACCACAGCTACGGGGAGTGGGGAGGTACGCTCATGTTTGTTTTCTGACAGAGGTTATTGATATTGGAAGGGGAGACCGGCGTACACAGATGTCTGAAAGCAACATTCTGTTTCTTCATCGTTCCTTATGGGAGACCCAGACCATGGGTGTATAGCTTCTGCCTCCGGAGGACACACAAAGTACTACACTAAAAAGTGTAGCTCCTCCCTCCTAGCATATACACCCCCTGGATAACCAAATATAGCCAGTTCAATGCTTTGTGTTCAGGAGGCACACATCCACATTCATGCTTCCTCAAAGAAGTACCTTGCTGGGCTCCCATTTGCTGGGTCCAGGCTGTCCGGTGAACAACTGGATGAAATAATTAAGGAGGCTACTGGCGGGAAGAGTACTTCCTTGCCACAGACTAAAACCAGGAAACCTGTCCAGGGCAGGAACCAGTCGAGGTTTCGTTCCTTTCGTTCCTCTAACTGGTCGTCCTCTAAGCCCTCGGCCTCGTCCACTAACTCAGCCAAGGACCAGAAGCCCACCTGGCGCAAGAAGCCGCGTCCACAAAAGTCCGCAGGAGCTGCTGCCACCAAGGCAGCCTCCTCTTGACTATCTGGCCGAGCCAGCAACGTCCTTGGTCGGTGGCAGGCTCTCCCACTTTGGCGACGTGTGGTTTCAACACGTCTCCGATCAGTGGGCGCGGGATATCATCTCCCACGGCTACAGGATAGAGTTCTCTTCCAGCCCGCCAAACAGATTTTTTCTGTGAACTCCCCCCTGCTCCAAGGCCGCCGCCTTCTCTCAGGCCGTGGCATCCTTGCAGGCCAGCGGAGTGATTGTACCGGTTCCCGCCAGGGAACGGTTCAGAGGTTTTTACTCAAATCTCTTCCTAGTCCCCAAAAAGAACGGTTCCTTCCGGCCCATCCTGGATCTCAAGCTTCTCAACAAACATGTTCGGGTGCGGCACTTTCGCATGGAGTCTCTGCGATCAGTCATTGCCTCAATGACCCAAGGAGATTTCCTGGCATCCATCGACATCAGAGATGCCTATCTGCATGTGCCAATTGCAGTTTCACACCAGCGTTGGCTACGTTTTGCAATCGGAGAGGAACATTTCCAATTCGTGGCTCTCCCCTTCAGGTTAGCCACGGCCCCTCGAGTATTTACCAAGGTCATGGCAGCAGTGGTTGCGGTTCTGCACCTCCAGGGGTTGGCAGTGATTCCTTACCTGGACGACCTTCTGGTCAAGGCTTCATCCAGCGCAGACTGTCAGCGGAGTGTCTCGCTCACTCTCGCCACTCTTGTTCAATTCGGGTGGCTTGTCAATCTGCCCAAGTCCACTTTGACCCCGACCCAAGAACTCACGTACCTAGGGATGCAATTCGAGACTCTGCCGGCACTTGTCAAGCTGCCCTTAGTCAAACAGCAGTCCCTCCATCTGGCGGTGCGCTCTCTCCTGAGGCCCCGCCGTCATTCCATCAGGCACCTCATGCAGGTGCTGGGTCAGATGGTGGCGTCAATGGAAGCGGTTCCCTTTGCCCAGTTCCATCTGCGTCCTCTGCAGCTGGACATTCTCCGCTGTTGGGACAAGCGGACTTCTTCCTTGCACAGGTTGGTGGCTCTGTCGCCACAGACCAGGAACTCTCTTCAGTGGTGGCTTCGGCCCCTCTCTCTGTCTCAGGGACGCTCCTTCCTGGCCCCGTCCTGGGTGATCCTCACCACGGATGCCAGTCTATCCGGCTGGGGAGCAGTATTTCTCCACCACCGAGCACAGGGCACTTGGACTCCGTCCGAATCAGCCCTCTCGATCAATGTGCTGGAAATCAGAGCTGTGCTCTTAGCTCTCGTAGCCTTTCACCACCTGTTGGCGGGCAAGCACATTCGAGTCCAGTCAGACAACGCGACAGCAGTTGCCTACATCAATCACCAGGGCGGGACTCGCAGCCGCCTGGCAATGTTGGAGGTTCAACGCATCCTTCAGTGGACGGAGGACTCCAAGTCCACCATATCCGCAGTCCACATCCCAGGCGTAGAAAACTGGGAGGCAGATTATCTCAGCCGTCAAACCGTGGACAACGGCGAGTGGGCTCTGCATCCGGCAGTGTTCCGGTCGATCTGCCGCAAGTGGGGAACTCCGGAAGTGGATCTAATGGCATCCCGGCACAACAACAAGGTCCCGGTTTACGTGGCTCGCTCCCACGATCCTCAGGCTTTTGCAGCGGACGCGCTGGTTCAGGATTGGTCCCAGTTCCGTCTGTCTTACGTGTTTCCCCCTCTAGTTCTCTTGCCCAGAGTCCTGCGCAAGATCAGAATGGAGGGCCGTCGGGTCATACTCATTGCTCCAGACTGGCCCAGGCGAGCTTGGTACCCAGACCTGCTCCGTCTGTCCGTAGAGGTGCCGTGGCATCTCCCGGACCGTCCAGACCTTCTCTCACAAGGTCCGTTTTTCCGCCAGAATTCTGCAGCTCTCAGATTGACGGCGTGGCTCTTGAGTCCTGGATCCTGACGGCTTCCGGCATTCCTCCCGAAGTCATCTCCACTATGACTCAGGCTCGGAAGTCTTCCTCGGCCAAAATTTACCACAGGACTTGGAGAATTTTCCTGTCCTGGTGTCGTTCTTCCGGCCACGCCCCTTGGCCTTTTTCCCTGCCGACCCTTCTGTCCTTCCTGCAGTCTGGTCTGCAGCTAGGACTATCCCTCAATTCCCTCAAGGGACAGGTCTCGGCTCTGTCAGTGTTGTTCCAGCGGCGTATCGCCCGGCTGGCTCAGGTGCGCACCTTCATGTAGGGCGCATCTCACATCATTCCGCCTTACCGGCGGCCTCTGGATCCCTGGGACCTTAATCTGGTCCTCACGGCCTTGCAGAAACCCCCTTTTGAGCCACTTAGAGAGGTTTCTTTGTCTCGTCTTTCACAGAAAGTGGTCTTTCTAGTGGCCATAACTCCCCTCAGGAGAGTCTCTGATTTGGCTGCGCTCTCCTCGGAGTCACCTTTTTTGGTTTTTCACCAAGACAAGGTGGTTCTTCGTCCGTCTCCGGACTTTCTTCCTAAGGTGGTATCTCCTTTCCACCTAAACCAGGATATTTCCCTGCCTTCCTTTTGTCCGGCTCCTGTTCATCGCTTTGAAAAAGCGTGGCATACTCTGGATCTGGTGCGGGCGCTCCGGATCTATGTGTCTCGCACCGCTGCTCTTAGGCGGTGCACCTCTCTCTTTGTGCTGACCACTGGTCAGCGTAAGGGCCTCTCTGCTTCTAAGCCGACCCTAGCTCGCTGGATTAGGTCGGCCATTTCCGATGCCTACCAGTGTACTCAAGTGCCTCCCCCGCCAGGGATCAAGGCACACTCGACCAGAGCTGTCGGTGCCTCTTGGGCTTTCAGGCACCAGGCTACGGCTCAGCAGGTCTGTCAGGCTGCCACTTGGTCTAGTCTGCACACCTTTTCGAAGCACTACCAAGTGCATGCTCATGCTTCGGCAGATGCGAGCTTGGGCAGGCGCATCCTTCAGGCGGCTGTCGCCCATTTGTGAAGTTAGGTTTCGCCTACTTCTCAGTTTTCTGTTTATTCCCACCCATGGACTGCTTTGAGACGTCCCATGGTCTGGGTCTCCCATAGGAACGATAAAGAAAAAGAGAATTTTGTTTACTTACCGTAAATTCTTTTTCTTATAGTTCCGACATGGGAGACCCAGCACCCTCCCTGTTGCCTGTTGGCAGTTTTCTTGTTCCGTGTGTTTTCACCGGCTGTTGTTGTAGACAGAGGTTCCGGTTGTTCCGGGTTTTGCTCTATCTCTACTTGTGGGTGGATGTCCTCCTTCAGCTTTTGCACTAAACTGGCTATATTTGGTTATCCAGGGGGTGTATATGCTAGGAGGGAGGAGCTACACTTTTTAGTGTAGTACTTTGTGTGTCCTCCGGAGGCAGAAGCTATACACCCATGGTCTGGGTCTCCCATGTCGGAACTATAAGAAAAAGAATTTACGGTAAGTAGACAAAATTCTCTTTTTTTGGTTTGTTGTTTTTTTTTCATAAATCCACAGCTTTGGGACTGCCAGTAAAGGAGTATGATGGTAGGATCAACCCACCAGAGGATTGTTTCCAGTTCATAACCAGTAATACGTCTAGTGGTGTAGGGCCTGTATACCAAAAACGGGAGATCTGAAGTGATTATCTTTGCTTAAAGTGAACCTGACCGGTTCAATATGCACCAGGACCACGAGCAGTTCTGGGTATATATTGCTAATTTCTGCCTAACCGTCCCTGTATACACTAACATAGATAAAGAGATCTTTAGAAAGAAGGGAATTTTGTTTACTTACCGTAAATTCCTTTTCTTCTAGCTCCTATTGGGAGACCCAGACAATTGGGTGTATAGCTTCTGCCTCCGGAGGCCACACAAAGTTATTACACTTTAAAAAGTGTAACCCCTCCCCTCTGCCTATACACCCTCCCGTGCATCACGGGCCCATCAGTTTTGGTGCCAAAGCAGGAAGGAGGAAACTTATAAATTGGTCTAAGGTAAATTCAATCCGAAGGATGTTCGGAGAACTGAAACCATGAACCAAAGGACAATTGAACATGAACAACATGTGTACACAAAAGAACAACAGCCCGAAGGGAACAGGGGCGGGAGCTGGGTCTCCCAATAGGAGCTAGAAGAAAAGGAATTTACGGTAAGTAAACAAAATTCCCTTCTTCTTTGTCGCTCCATTGGGAGACCCAGACAATTGGGATGTCCAAAAGCAATCCCTGGGTGGGTAAAGAATACCTCGATAAAAAAGAGCCGAAAAAACGGCCCCTTCTTACAGGTGGGCCACTGCCGCCTGAAGGACTCGCCTACCTAGGCTGGCGTCTGCCGAAGCATAGGCATGCACCTGATAGTGTTTTGTAAAGGTGTGCAGACTCCACCAGGTAGCCGCCTGACACACCTGCTGAGCCGTAGCCTGGTGCCGCAATGCCCAGGACGCACCTACAGCTCTGGTAGAATGGGCTTTCAGCCCTGAAGGAATCGGAAGCCCAGACGAACGGTAGGCTTCAAGAATCGGTTCCTTGATCCACCTAGCCAAGGTTGACTTGGAAGCCTGCGACCCCTTACGCTGGCCAGCGACAAGGACAAAGAGCGCATCAGAACGGCGCAGTGGCGCCGTGCGTGAAATGTAGAGCTTGAGTGCTCTCACGAGATCTAACAAGTGCAAATCCTTTTCACATTGGTGAACTGGATGAGGGCAAAAAGAAGGTAAGGAGATATCCTGATTGAGATGAAACGGGGATACCACCTTAGGGAGAAATTCCGGGACCGGACGCAGAACCACCTTATCCTGGTGGAACACCAGGAAGGGTGCTTTGCATGACAGCGCTGCTAGCTCAGACACTCTCCGAAGTGATGTAACTGCCACTAGGAAGGCCACCTTCTGCGAAAGGCGAGATAGAGAGACATCCCGCATCGGCTCGAAAGGTGGCTTCTGGAGAGCCGACAGTACCCTGTTAAGATCCCAGGGTTCTAGCGGACGCTTGTAAGGTGGAACTATGTGGCAAACCCCCTGCAGGAACGTGCGGACCTGCGGAAGCCTGGCTAGACGCTTTTGAAAAAACACGGAAAGCGCCGATACTTGTCCCTTGAGAGAGCCGAGAGACAAGCCCTTGTCCATTCCGGATTGAAGGAAGGAAAGAAAAGTGGGCAAGGCAAACGGCCAGGGAGTGAAACCCTGATCAGAGCACCAGGATAAGAAGATCCTCCAAGTCCTGTGGTAGATCTTGGCGGACGTTGGTTTCCTGGCCTGTCTCATGGTGGCAATGACATCTTGAGATAACCCTGATGACGCTAGGAGCCAGGACTCAATGGCCACACAGTCAGGTTGAGGGCCGCAGAATTCAGATGGAAAAATGGCCCTTGAGACAGCAAGTCTGGTCGGCCTGGGAGTGCCCACGGTTGACCCACCGTGAGGTGCCACAGATCCGGGTACCACGATCTCCTCGGCCAGTCTGGAGCGACGAGGATGGCACGACTGCAGTCGGACCTGATCTTGCGTAATACTCTGGGCAGCAGTGCCAGAGGAGGAAATACATAAGGCAGTCGAAACTGCGACCAGTCCTGAACTAACGCGTCTGCCGCCAGAGCTCTGTGATCTTTGGACCGAGCCATGAATGCCGGGACTTTGTTGTTGTGCCGAGACGCCATTAGATCGACGTCCGGCGTTCCCCAGCGGCAACAGATCTCCCGAAACACGTCCGGGTGAAGAGACCATTCCCCTGCGTCCATGCCCTGGCGACTGAGAAAATCTGCTTCCCAGTTTTCTACGCCCGGGATGTGAACTGCGGAGATGGTGGAGGCTGTGGCTTCCGCCCACAGCAGAATCCCCTGAACTTCTCGGAATGCTTGACGACTGCGTGTGCCGCCCTGGTGGTTGATGTACGCAACCGCCGTGGCGTTGTCCGACTGTATTCGGATCTGCCTGCCCTCCAGCCACCGCTGGAACGCCTGTAGGGCCAGATACACTGCCCTTATCTCCAGAACGTTGATCTGAAGGGAGGACTCTGTCGGAGTCCAGGTTCCCTGAGCCCTGTGGTGGAGGAAGACCGCTCCCCACCCTGACAGACTCGCGTCCGTCGTGACCACAGCCCAGGATGGGGGCAAGAAGGATTTTCCTTTCGACAAGGAAGTGGGAAGAAGCCACCACTGAAGAGAGGTCTTGGCTGTCCGTGACAGCGAAACGTTCCTGTCTAGGGACGTCGGTCTCTTGTCCCATTTGCGGAGGATGTCCCATTGAAGTGGACGCAGATGAAACTGCGCAAAAGGAACTGCCTCCATTGCTGCCACCATCTTCCCTAGGAAGTGCATGAGGCGCCTCAAGGGGTGTGACTGACCCCGAAGAAGAGATTGTACCCCTGTCTGTAGTGAACGCTGTTTGTCCAGCGGGAGCTTCACTATCGCTGAAAGGGTATGAAACTCCATCCCGAGGTAAGTCAGCGATTGGGTCGGTGTCAAATTTGACTTTGGGAAATTGATGATCCACCCGAACCTCTGGAGAGTCTCCAGAGTGACGGTCAGGCTGTGTTGGCATGCCACCCTGGAGGGTGCCTTGACTAGAAGATCGTCTAAGTAAGGGATCACCGAGTGGCCCTGAGAGTGTAGGACCGCCACCACTGCTGCCATGACCTTGGTGAAGACCCGTGGGGCTGTCGCCAGGCCGAATGGCAGCGCCACGAACTGAAGGTGTTCGTCCTTGATGGCGAAACGCAGAAAGCGGTGATGCTCGGGAGCGATCGGCACATGGAGATAAGCATCTTTGATGTCGATTGATGCTAGGAAGTCTCCTTGTGACATCGAAGCGATGACTGAGCGGAGAGATTCCATCCGAAACCTTCTGGTGCTCACATGCTTGTTGAGCAGCTTGAGGTCTAGAACGGGACGGAATGATCCGTCCTTTTTTGGCACCACGAACAAGTTGGAGTAGAAGCCGTGACCATGTTCCTGAGGTGGAACGGGAATCACCACTCCTTCTGCCTTCAGAGTGTTTACCGCCTGAAAAAGTGCATCGGCTCGCTCGGGTGGTGATGTTCTGAAGAAACGATTCGGAGGACGAGAACTGAGCTCGATCCTGTAACCGTGAGACAGAATGTCTCTCACCCATCGGTCTTGGACATGTGGCCACCAGGCGTCGCAAAAGCGGAAGAGCCTGCCACCGACCGAGGATGCGGTTTGTGGAGACCGAAAGTCATGAGGAGGCCGCCTTGGGGGCGGCTCCTCCGGCGGTCTTTTTAGGACGTGACTTGGACCGCCATGCAGAAGAGTTGCTCTGGCCCTTCTGTGACCTGTTGGACGTGGAGGAATGGGACCTGGCTGAGGGCCGAAAGGATTGAAACCTCAGTTGAATCTTTCGCTGCTGAGGTCTGTTCGGTTTAGACTGGGGTAAGGACGAGTCCTTTCCCTTGGATTGCTTGATAATTTCGTCCAATTGCTCGCCAAACAAGCGGTCGCCGAAAAATGGCAAACCAGTTAAGAACTTCTTGGAAGCAGAGTCTGCCTTCCATTCGCGTAGCCACATGGCCCTGCGGACTGCCACCGAATTGGCGGATGCTACCGCTGTACGGCTCACCGAGTCGAGGACAGCGTTCATGGCGTAGGACGAAAAAGCCGACGCCTGAGAAGTCAACGACACGACCTGCGGAGTAGCAGCGCGTGTGACCTCATTAATCTCAGACAGACAAGCTGAGATAGCTTGGAGCGCCCACACGGCTGCAAATGCTGGAGCAAAAGACGCACCTATGGCTTCATAGATGGATTTCATCAGGAGCTCTATTTGCCTGTCAGTGGCATCTTTGAGCGATGAGCCATCTGCCACTGATACCACGGATCTAGCCGCCAGCCTAGAGACTGGAGGATCCACCTTGGGACACTGAGCCCAACCCTTAACTACGTCAGGTAGGAAGGGGTAACGTGTGTCATTAAGGCGCTTAGTAAAGCTTTTGTCCGGATATGCTCTGTGCTTCTGGACAGCATCCCTGAAGTTAGAGTGATCGAAAAAAGCACTCCTTGTACGTTTGGGAAACCTAAACTGGTGTTTCTCCTGTTGTGAAGCTGACTCTTCAACAGGTGGAGTTGGAGGGGGAAGTTCTAGCACCTGGTTAATGGACGCTATAAGGTCATTTACAATGGCGTCTCCTTCAGGTGTATCAAGATTGAGAGCACCGTCAGGATCAGAGCCCTGAGCTGCAACCTCCGCCTCATCCTCCAGGGAGTCCTCATGCTGAGACCCTGAGCAGCGTGATGAAGTGGATGAAGGTCCCCAGCGAGCCCGCTTAGCCGGTCTGGGACTGCGGTCCGAGTCGGAGTCCTCCCCGTGGGACCTATGTGTCACCTCAGGAGCAGTTTGCTGCTCCAACCGAGGGGGGCCTGGGGTCAATGATTCAACAGTGCCCGGGGACTGTGTTACCGGTCTGGACTGCAAAGCTTCAAGTATCTTAGCAGACCATTTGTCCATAGACTGAGCCATGGATTGTGAAAGGGACTCAGAAAGTTTCTCAGCCAACACTGCAAACTCTGTCCCTGCCACCTGGACAGTGGCAGCCGGTGGTTCTACCTGAGCCGAGGGTCCCACCAGTGCCTGAGGCTCCGGCTGAGTGAGTGTCACAGGGGCCGAGCATTGCACACAATGAGGGTAGATGGAACCTGCAGGTAACATAGCCGCACAAGAGGTACAAGTTGCAAAATAAGCCTGTGCCTTGGCACCCTTGCTTTTTGCAGACGACATGCTGTTATCTCCTCTTAGCAAACAGTGAGGGTATATAGCCAAGCAAATACTGCGGCCGAGCAGAGCAAATGTATACCCAATATGGATATATATATATATACACTGCGGCACCCAGGGGGGCCAGCACCTGTAACAGGTGCGGCTTACCGACCGCTCTCAGCGGTTGTGTGTCCACCAGATTCCCTGCCTGGGCCTCCCAGATTGTGGAGCTCTATCTGAAGTTCTCCTCCGGCAGCAGCGATGATAACAATGGTTGCCAGCGTTCTGAGAGGAGGAGGGAGCCGTGGGCGTGCCTCAGAAAGTGCAGGAATCTGGTGCCCCACAGTGCTCAGTGAGGGGGGAGGAGGATACTAAGTATGCTCCAGCCCTCACCGCTGACGTTCAGTCTAGCGTCCCGCCCTTGCCCCTGACTGACAGGCCCGGGGGCGGGAATATGCGGTACTAGGCCGCAAAAGCCGGGGACTCGATTTATAAGCGCGGCCGGCAAACAGGCGCGGTCGGCGCGGTAGTCCCGTCGACCCCAAACACAGAGCAGCTGCTGCAGCGTCCGATCCACAGGCGCTCTATGCGCCGTCCCCAAGGGGACACAGAGTACCTCAGAGAAGCAGGGCCTTGTCCCTGATGACATCCAGTCTCCTGTCCGTCAGGTTCCCACAGGGGCTGCGGAGGGAGCCCGGTCCCAGTGCCTGGTGACCGGTTAGGATCCCACTTCTCCCAGAGCCCCTAAGGGATGGGGAAGGAAAACGGCATGTGGCTCCAGCCTTTGTACCCGCAATAGGTACCTCAACAGCACCGCCGACCAAAGTGGGGTGAGAAGGGAGCATGCCGGGGGCCCTGGGGCCCTCTTGTCTTCCATCCGATAAAGTCAGCAGTTGCTGCTGACTAAAATGTGGAGCTTGCGTGAATGTGTGCCTCCTTCAACACAAAGCAAAAAACTGATGGGCCCGTGATGCACGGGAGGGTGTATAGCAGAGGGGAGGGGTTACACTTTTTAAAGTGTAATAACTTTGTGTGGCCTCCGGAGGCAGAAGCTATACACCCAATTGGCTGGGTCTCCCAATGGAGCGACAAAGAAAAGTATTTCAAAAGAGCCTTTCTCATCTGCTAATGAGCGCAGGGACTAGTGGGCGTGCTGACATGCTGAGGGGGCGGACTAGTCGGGGGGGAAATGACGCCCTTGGGACTAGTCCCTGCGCTCATTAGCAGATGAGAGGCTCTTTAGACATACTTTTTCTAAAGATCTCTATCTATGCTAGTGTATACAGGGACACTTTGGGTATGTGCGCACGTTGCGATATGGCGTGACAAAACGCTGCGTTTTGGATGCATTTTGAATGCTAAATGGATGTGTTCTGGATGCTTGCCCTCCCACAGAGGGGAACGCATCCAAAACGCACAAAATAAGTGACATGTTGCTTTTTAGAACGCAGTGATTTTGTCAAACATTTGCCAGTGATGTTGCTTCCAGCTGCTTTTATACCGACTGATAATTGTAAACAATCATTGTTAAAACCGCTTGAGTCATGAGTCTCTGGCCGTGGAAACAGGCGGCCGATGAACGCTCGTTAGTCAGGTGAAATGACCTTTTGTGCAATGCAAAATAACAATTGTTCTCGGTGGTGGATTGTGAATCTTGGACTATGGCTATTCTATGCTCACAGGGCCGCCAGCCCTCTCCCCGCAGCCTCATGGGCCACCCTCCCTCTGCCACCCTCCCATGGCCGGCCTGCCACCCTTCCCTCCCCGGGCCACCTGCCCTGGACCTCCCTTCCCTTGCTGCCTGGCCTCCCTCTCGTTGCTACCCACCCTCCCTTCCTTTCCGCATCGGGCCGCCTGCTCTCTCTTCCCTCACCGCGCTGTTCGCCAACTCTCCCTTTCCTCACCGGCTCACCTGTCCTTCCCTTAGCGTGCTGCCAGCCTGCCCACTCTCCTTCCCCTCAGCGCGCTGCCAGCCTGCCCACTCTCCTTCCCCTCAGCGTGCTGCCAGCCTGCCCCCTCTCCTTTCCCTCAGCGCGCTGCCAGCCTGCCCACTCTCCTTCCCCTCAGCGTGCTGCCAGCCTGCCCACTCTCTTTTCCCTCAGCGTGCTGCCAGCCTGCCCACTCCTTTCCATCAGCGCGCTGCCAGCCTGCCCACTCTCCTTTCCATCAGCGCGCTGCCAGCCTGCCCACTCTCCTTTCCATCAGCGCGCTGCCAGCCTGCCCACTCTCCTTTCCATCAGCGCGCTGCCAGCCTGCCCACTCTCCTTTCCCTCAGCGCGCTTCCAGCCTGCCCACTCTCCCTTCCCTCAGCACGCTGCCAGCCTGCCCACTCTCTTTTCCCTCAGTGCGCTGCCAGCCTGCCCACTCTTCCTTCTCTCAGCGCGCTGCCAGCCTGCCCACTCTTCCTTCCCTCAGCGCGCTGCCAGCCTGCCCACTCTCCCTGACATCAGCGCGCTGCCAGCCTGCCCACTCTCCCTTCCCTCAGCGCGCTGCCAGCCTGTCCACTCTCCTTTCCCTCAGCGCGCTGCCAGCCTGCCCACTCTCCTTTCCCTCAGCACGCTGCCAGCCTGCCCCCTCTCCTTTCCCTCAGCGCGCTGCCAGCCTGCCCCCTCTCCTTTCCCTCAGTGTGCTGCCAGCCTGCCCACTCTCCTTTCCCTCAGCGCGCTGCCAGCCTGCCCACTCTCCCTTCCCTCGGCACACTGCCAGGCTGCCCACTCTCCTTTCCCTCAGCGCGCTGCCAGCCTGCCCACTCTCCCTTCCCTCAGCATGCTGCCAGCCTGCCCACTCTCCCTTCCCTCAGCACGCTGCCAGCCTGCCCACTCTCCCTTCCCTCGGCACACTGCCAGGCTGCCCACTCTCCTTTCCCTCAGCGCGCTGCCAGCCTGCCCACTCTCCTTTCCCTCAGCGCGCTTCCAGCCTGCCCACTCTCCCTTCCCTCAGCACGCTGCCAGCCTGCCCACTCTCTTTTCCCTCAGTGCGCTGCCAGCCTGCCCACTCTTCCTTCTCTCAGCGCGCTGCCAGCCTGCCCACTCTTCCTTCCCTCAGCGCGCTGCCAGCCTGCCCACTCTCCCTGACATCAGCGCGCTGCCAGCCTGCCCACTCTCCCTTCCCTCAGCGCGCTGCCAGCCTGTCCACTCTCCTTTCCCTCAGTGTGCTGCCAGCCTGCCCACTCTCCTTTCCCTCAGCGCGCTGCCAGCCTGCCCACTCTCCCTTCCCTCGGCACACTGCCAGGCTGCCCACTCTCCTTTCCCTCAGCGCGCTGCCAGCCTGCCCACTCTCCCTTCTCTCAGCACACTGCCAGCCTGCCCACTCTCCCTTCCCTCAGCGTGCTGCCAGCCTGTCCACTCTCCCTTCCCTCAGCACGCTGCCAGCCTGCCCCCTCTCCTTTCCCTCAGCGCGCTGCCAGCCTGCCCCCTCTCCTTTCCCTCAGTGTGCTGCCAGCCTGCCCACTCTCCTTTCCCTCAGCGCGCTGCCAGCCTGCCCACTCTCCCTTCCCTCAGCACACTGCCAGGCTGCCCACTCTCCTTTCCCTCAGCGCGCTGCCAGCCTGCCCACTCTCCCTTCCCTCAGCGCGCTGCCAGCCTGCCCACTCTCCCTTCCCTCAGCATGCTGCCAGCCTGCCCACTCTCCCTTCCCTCAGCACGCTGCCAGCCTGCCCACTCTCCCTTCCCTCAGCACGCTGCCAGCCTGCCCACTCTCCCTTCCCTCAGCACGCTGCCAGCCTGCCCACTCTCCTTTCCCTCAGCACGCTGCCAGCCTGTCCACTCTCCCTTCCCTCAGCACACTGCCAGCCTGCCCACTCTCCCTTCTCTCAGCACACTGCCAGCCTGCCCACTCTCCCTTCCCTCAGCGTGCTGCCAGCCTGTCCACTCTCCCTTCCCTCAGCGTGCTGCCAGCCTGTCCACTCTCCCTTCCCTCAGCGTGCTGCCAGCCTGCCCACTCTCCCTTCCCTCAGCGTGCTGCCAGCCTGTCCACTCTCCCTTCCCTCAGCGTGCTGCCAGCCTGCCCACTCTCCCTTCTCTCAGCACACTGCCAGCCTGCCCACTCTCCCTTCCCTCAGCGTGCTGCCAGCCTGTCCACTCTCCCTTCCCTCAGCGTGCTGCCAGCCTGTCCACTCTCCCTTCCCTCACCATGCTGCCAGCCTGCCCACTCTCCCTTCCCTCACCATGCTGCCAGCCTGTCCACTCTCCCTTCCCTCACCATGCTGCCAGCCTGTCCACTCTCCCTTCCCTCACCGTGCTGCCAGCCTGTCCACTCTCCCTTCCCTCAGCGTGCTGCCAGCCTGTCCACTCTCCCTTCCCTCAGCGTGCTGCCAGCCTGTCCACTCTCCCTTCCCTCAGCGTGCTGCCAGCCTGCCCACTCTCCCTTCCCTCAGCGTGCTGCCAGCCTGTCCACTCTCCCTTCCCTCAGCGTGCTGCCAGCCTGCCCACTCACCCTTCTCTCAGCACACTGCCAGCCTGCCCACTCTCCCTTCCCTCAGCGTGCTGCCAGCCTGTCCACTCTCCCTTCCCTCAGCGTGCTGCCAGCCTGTCCACTCTCCCTTCCCTCACCATGCTGCCAGCCTGCCCACTCTCCCTTCCCTCACCATGCTGCCAGCCTGTCCACTCTCCCTTCCCTCACCATGCTGCCAGCCTGTCCACTCTCCCTTCCCTCACCGTGCTGCCAGCCTGTCCACTCTCCCTTCCCTCAGCGTGCTGCCAGCCTGTCCACTCTCCCTTCCCTCAGCGTGCTGCCAGCCTGTCCACTCTCCCTTCCCTTAGCGTGCTGCCAGCCTGCCCACTCTCCCTTCCCTCAGCGTGCTGCCAGCCTGCCCACTCTCCCTTCCCTCAGCGTGCTGCCAGCCTGCCCACTCTCCCTTCCCTCAGCGTGCTGCCAGCCTGCCCACTCTCCCTTCCCTCAGCGTGCTGCCAGCCTGCCCACTCTCCCTTCCCTCAGCGTGCTGCCAGCCTGCCCACTCTCCCTTCCCTCAGCGTGCTGCCAGCCTGCCCACTCTCCCTTCCCTCAGCGTGCTGCCAGCCTGCCCACTCTCCCTTCCCTCAGCGTGCTGCCAGCCTGCCCACTCTCCCTTCCCTCAGCGTGCTGCCAGCATGCCCACTCTCCCTTCCCTCAGCGTGCTGCCAGCATGCCCACTCTCCCTTCCCTCACCATGCTGCCAGCCTGTCCTCTCCCCCTTCCCTCAGCACACTGCCAGCATGACCACTCTCCCTTCCCTCAGCGTGCTGCCAGCCTGTCCTCTCCCCCTTCCCTCAGCACACTGCCAGCATGACCACTCTCCCTTCCCTCAGCGTGCTGCCAGCCTGTCCACTCTCCCTTCCCTCAGCGTGCTGCCAGCCTGCCCACTCACCCTTCTCTCAGCACACTGCCAGCCTGCCCACTCTCCCTTCCCTCAGCGTGCTGCCAGCCTGTCCACTCTCCCTTCCCTCAGCGTGCTGCCAGCCTGTCCACTCTCCCTTCCCTCACCATGCTGCCAGCCTGCCCACTCTCCCTTCCCTCACCATGCTGCCAGCCTGTCCACTCTCCCTTCCCTCACCATGCTGCCAGCCTGTCCACTCTCCCTTCCCTCACCGTGCTGCCAGCCTGTCCACTCTCCCTTCCCTCAGCGTGCTGCCAGCCTGTCCACTCTCCCTTCCCTCAGCGTGCTGCCAGCCTGTCCACTCTCCCTTCCCTTAGCGTGCTGCCAGCCTGCCCACTCTCCCTTCCCTCAGCGTGCTGCCAGCCTGCCCACTCTCCCTTCCCTCAGCGTGCTGCCAGCCTGCCCACTCTCCCTTCCCTCAGCGTGCTGCCAGCCTGTCCACTCTCCCTTCCCTCAGCGCGCTGCCAGCCTGTCCACTCTCCCTTCCCTCAGCGTGCTGCCAGCCTGTCCACTCTCCCTTCCCTTAGCGTGCTGCCAGCCTGCCCACTCTCCCTTCCCTCAGCGTGCTGCCAGCCTGCCCACTCTCCCTTCCCTCAGCGTGCTGCCAGCATGCCCACTCTCCCTTCCCTCAGCGTGCTGCCAGCATGCCCACTCTCCCTTCCCTCAGCGTGCTGCCAGCATGCCCACTCTCCCTTCCCTCACCATGCTGCCAGCCTGTCCTCTCCCCCTTCTCTCAGCACACTGCCAGCATGACCACTCTCCCTTCCCTCAGCGTGCTGCCAGCCTGCCCACTCTCCCTTCCCTCACCGTGCTGCCAGCCTGTCCTCTCCCCCTTCCCTCAGCACACTGCCAGCATGACCACTCTCCCTTCCCTCAGCACACTGCCAGCCTGCCCACTCTCCCTTCCCTCACCGTGCTGCCAGCCTGTCCTCTCCCCCTTCCCTCAGCACACTGCCAGCATGACCACTCTCCCTTCCCTCAGCGTGCTGCCAGCCTGTCCTCTCCCCCTTCCCTCACCATGCTGCCCGCCCATTCACCCTTCCTTCCTCACCAGCAGCCCTCCCTCCCACACTGAGCCGCTGACACCTGATCGCACAGTGCGCATGTCTGCATCCGTCTGCTGGTGTAAACAAGCTAATACACGTCTGCTTATTGGGGCTGCCAGTACGGATATCACGTGGTCTACTAAGAGCCCCTGATACTGTCACACTGAAGTGCATGGGCACCAAGTGTATTTACACAAGTCCAGGTAGCCAGACTGTGCGGACCGGGACTTCCGCACCGGCACACACCCTGCAGCCAGATTTATATCCGGACCACATTGCTGCAGCTTTGGGGCACGGAAAAGGACATACACTTCCTGTTTAGGTAGAACAGGGACGCGCAGACGTGCTTCTTGGGACGGGGACGCGCACGTATAGGTTTGGTTTTTGTTTTGCTTCACACAGGCGCAGCAGAATGATGACGTCATAACGCGTAGGTTCCTGCGGTACGGAGTCCGGTGAGTGTCAGTCCAGGTGTGTAGAGGCGCGTATGTCACGTGATTGCAGTGATGACCGTGTGACCTGTGCGCTCACTGATTGACGTTATGTGCTATATGTATCCGCAGCTGCGGCAAGTGTGCACCTCCCCGTACACTGCCAGCAACAGCGCCCCCTGCAGTACTGGGAAACCGAGCTCACAGCTGCGCAGGACAGGAAGAGCGGCACGTACTGCTGCTGCACACTTGTTTGCTGAACCACAACTTTGTCCCGTTCATACTGTGCCCCCAGTGAGTGAAGCCCCCAGGTGTTTCCACCTCCCACCCACTGCACCCTCTCACAGGCTCCATCCAGTATAATGCCTCTCACTGTCCCCCACATGGTATAAAGCCCCTCTTACAGTGTGATCCCCCCACAGTGCCCCCTCTTAGTGTGATCCCCCCACAATGTCCCCTCTTACAGTGTGATCCCCCAACAGTGTCCCCTCTTACAGTGTGAACACCCCATAGTGCCCCCTCTTAGTGTGATCCCCCCACAATGTCCCCTCTTACAGTGTGATCCCCCCACAATGTCCCCTCTTACAGTGTGATCCCCCCACAATGTCCCCTCTTACAGAGTGAACCCCCCATAGTGCCCCCTCTTACAGTGTGATCCCACCCACAGTGCCCCCTCTTACAATGTGATCCCACCCACAGTGCCCCCTCTTACAATGTGATCCCACCCACAGTGCCCCCTCTTACAGTGTGATCCCACCCACAGTGTCCCCTATTAGTGTGATCCCCCGACAGTGCCCCCTCTTACAGTGTGATCCCCCGACAGTGTCCCCTATTAGTGTGGTCCCCCGACAGTGTCCTCTCTTACAGTCTGATCCCCCGACAGTGCCCCCTCTTACAGTGTGATCCCCCCACAATGTCCCCTCTTACAGTGTGATCCCCCCACAATGTCCCCTCTTACAGTGTGATCCCACCACAATGTCCCCTCTTACAGTGTGAACACCCCATAGTGCCCCCTCTTAGTGTGATCCCCCCACAATGTCCCCTTTTACAGAGTGAACCCCCCATAGTGCCCCCTCTTAGTGTGATCCCACCCACAGTGCCCCCTCTTACAGTGTGATCCCCCCACAGTGTCCCCTCTTACAGTGTGATCTCCCCAGTGTCCCCTCTTACAGTGTGATCCCCCCACAGTGCCCCCTCTTAGTGTGATCCCCCCACAGTTCCCCCTCTTACAGTATGATCCCCTCCAGTGTCCCCTCTTACAGTATGATCCCCTCCACAGTGCCGCTTCTTACAGTATGATCCCCTCCACAGTGTCCCCTCTTACAGTATGATCCCCTCCACAGTGTCCCCTCTTACAGTATGATCCCCTCCACAGTGCCCCCTGTTAGTGTGATTCCCCCAACATTGCCCCCCTTAGGCCTCCTTCACACGTCCATGCTGAAGGTGTAGAGTATGTGCTATCCGTGTAACTTCCGGAATAAATATTACTTAAATGCATACTCCAATGTATTTGGAGCAAAAAATCATTTTTGCAATGGGGTTTATTAACAAATTGCACTCATTGCCTTCCTTACCATTTCTTTTGCTCAGTCAGTTTTTTGCTGCAGGAAGAGTTAACTTAGAATCAGTCAGTCAGCCCTCTATGACAGTCTGACTGGAAGTTTTTGTTTTCCGAGTGTCTCTCAACTGATTTATGACCACAGACCACATCAATGTTCCGGGAAAGCAAAGAGTCTGTAAAAGCCATTCAACTTTGATGTGGTCTTTGGTTAGAAATCAGCTGAGAGGAGCTCAGAAAAGAAATATAAACTCACTGAAGGACTTCTGGTTAACTCTTTCTGATACAAGCAATAGACGGTGCAAAACGCAGAGGCTACAGAAGGCAAAATTGTGTTGAAACCTCGTTGAAAAATTGATTTTTATCAACCACATGCATGTAACAAAAAAAAAAAAGTGGACAACCCCTTTTAAATATATTTAATTATTTTTTAGTGACAACACAGGAGTTTCTGAACATTCATTGTATAGTCCTTTTTATTTGCAGGAAGCGCTACAGTGTATCCACCCATATCCTGTCCACCGCCTTTAACTTGAGAACGGCAGCAGCTATAGGCATAGAAGTGGTGTCTAGGTATAGTAAAGAAGCCATGCGCTACGCAATGAAACCACCTATAGCGCCACCTGGTGGAAAACAACGGAGTTAGCATTTTTATCTCGAAAAAGGAACGAGATAGAGAAAAAAAAGTGAAATACAAAGTTGTAGGGCATCATCAATTCAATACGAATCGACACCTTGCATACAGAAATGCTATGATTAGAACGTGTAACACTCACAAGGCTGCGGACGTGAAGCGATACCTCATGGAGACCTTCCTACAAGTCATTGGGTATGGTGGCTGTGTGGAGTGGCCTCCACGCTCACCTGACCTGACCCCATTGGACTTCTTTCTGTGAGGTCACATCAAACAGCAGGTGTATGCGACCTCTCCACCAACATTGCAGGACCTACGACGATGTATCACAGATGCTTGTGCAAACGTGTCACCTATCATATTGCACACCGTGCAGCAAGATACAGTATGCTGTGCAGAGTCCAGATGTGCATTGCAGCTGACGGTGGCCACTTTGAGCATCAAAGTTAAATGAGCGCCATATGCGTGACCAGCATTCAATGTTTTGGGGGAGGGGGTCATGGGTTTCATATCATAGCATTTCTGTATGTAAGGTGTCGATCCGTATTGAATTGATGATGCCCTACAACTTTGTAATTCACTTTTTTTTCTCTCTCGTTCCGGTTTCGAGATAAAAATGCTAACTCTGTTGTTTTCCACCAGGTGGCGCTATAGGTGGTTTCATTGCGTAGCGCATGGCTTCTTTACTATACCTAGACACCACTTCTGTGCCTATAGCTGCTTCTGTTCACAAGTTAATGGCGGTGGACAGGATATGGGTGGACACATTGTGTATAAATGCACATAGACTGACGGCTGTTTGGCTTTTTCTTGCCAGTAATTATAATTTTTTATATATTTTCTTTGCAGCTTTATTTGGGGTACAGTGTTGTGTCCCCAGCATTGTGAAGTTTTGCTTGAGATTTGTGTCTACCATGATGATCTCATTCATTACTGGATAAGCCGCTTTATTAGGTATGTACGTTTGACTCCTAGTAATGCTAATGAGATACAACCATGGACATCAATAGATGCCCAGATTGAAGGAGTGACACAAAGAGACAGTAAAAAAACACCTTTATTAATATTCTTTAAATATTTAAAAACAAGCAAAAGGCACCGAATACAAAGAGGGACACGGACAGGAAAAATAGAATAAGACTATTCTTAACAGGTTAAAGAGTATACACCTATGCCAACAGAATTTTAGATTATATGAAGGAAAACCGAGTGCGTTGCTGCAACCCATAGACAGGTACTGCACATTAGTTATAATAAATAATTAATTTGCTATATAAGTGGATCACCACTAAAAAAGCAGTACATGTGTGTCAACAATCGCCATGTGCAGAACCTAATCAGAGCGCAACAACAAGATGTTCATAGGCAGCAAAATGCAATCAGATGTTACCCCTCCATAGTCCCGACCTGAAAACTACCAGTGCATGGCACCCACCAGGATCCTGCTAGTGCAAGTCCCACCCCTTTAACGGGGCAACCATCACAAAAGTGGAGCTAGATGTATAATGTGAAATTCACCAACAGAGTAAGGTGAATAAAAAATATGTTCACAAAACACAGTACATACCACGCACAGGCAGCTGGGTCAGGACGATGAAAGGGAACAAGTGCCGTTCCAATCAACAAGTTGGCATAATAGGTGCAAGTAAAAGTGAAAATACTGAATTACATCACCTGAAAGTATTGTCCTGCCGTGACCCTCACACTCCAAATGGTGTATACGGCAATTGGCGCACGAGCGTGTGTGGGAAAAGCCCTTCCCCGATTATCTGCCTGTGTGAACAATGCTGGCGATAACCCGGCAAATTAGAAAAATGCTCGGGCAATCAGATCTTTTTTGCCGGCAAAAAAACCCAAACAATTATCGGTAGCCCGTTGGGATGTACTGCCGGTAATCTGACGCGTGGGGACACAACAATCGTGTAAGCCAGGGGTCGGGAACCTTTTTGGCTGAGAGAGCCATGAACGCTACATATTTTAAAATGTGGTGAGAGCCATACTCACCAGGGGGGAGCGGCGGTGGTGGAGCAGATCAGAAGGTCCCAGGAGGCAGGGTAGGCAATGCTACGGGAACGGAGGAGGGGGTGTTGCGGCTCAAGAGGTCGTTAATACTGCTGCGGGCTCGTGGGGTGTCACGGCGGCGGGCGCCATTGATCTGCCCGCAAGCGGCTTTGAATCTTCACCAGTTGACGAGATAAACTTAAAAAAAATGGCTGCAGCGCGTGAGTAGATCGACGCGATGGACTTCAAGAAAATGGCCGCGGGGTCTAATCTGCACACGCACCACCTCCGCAGCCACTTTTTTTTAAGTTGATCTTATCAACTGCGGGAGATTCAAAGCAGTCCACGGATCAATGGCGCCCGCCGCGACACCTCATGAGCCCGCATTATTGCCAACCCTGCACCACCACTGTTGCCCCGGTAAGCCATCTGCGGTTTGTAAGACGCACCCCCATTTTTCCCCCAGTTTTGGAGGGAAAAAAGTGCGTTTTACAGACCAGAAAATAGGGTTTTTTTTTTTTTTTTTAGAATTAAAGATTTGTCTGCGAGCCAGATGCAGCCATCAAAAGAGCCACATCTGGCTGGCGAGCCGTAGGTTCCCGACCCCTGGTGTAAGTGTATATCCCATTCCCATCATTGCTCGTCAACTCGCGGTAACTGGATGGAGACTGGAGTCAGGTGAGGTTCAGGCTTTCTCACGGTGTACGAGAAAACTAAGTGTGCAGCATATAAAATAGAGTAGAAATCTGTGCCGCTGTCTCACTTCTTGCTGAATGTTATGATGGGTTCCTGTGTATTATGGAGCAGCAGGAGGAGGCTAGAAACAGCAACTGAGGTAAACCCGGTCACAGCCTTCTACTCGGTGTTCACGCCTGTGCAACCAGCTTATTTTCAACTGGCGTCGTATAATATCAGTGCAAAGTAGAGAGTGGACTGTTATAGTGTATGGGGGGGTCTAGAAGTAGCTCAAGGGTTGTCCATTGTTAAAAACCCAAAACAGAGCGATACTCACCTGCTGTTACCTATGTGGATACAGCTCAGGCCACTCCATTGGTCGCTCCAGAATCAGTGTCTGCATAGTCCAGTTGTTACAATATAGCTGTAACCTGTGATTGTCTGCAGTGGTCAGGCAACTAGTATCTCTGATTAAGTGCTGTGTAATCCACCTGACCACTGCAGCCAATCACAGGCTTCAGCGACCCTATGACAAGTGAACATGGCTTCTGGATTCACGATGGTGCCAGCAGGTGGGTATACCTCTGTTTATTTTTTAATAACTCACGCCAAAGAGTTTATTTTTTACGTAACAGAATTATTACCATTGTCTTAATATTGTCAGGGTAAATACAAGCTTATGCCCTGTGCGTATAAACGTAAGATAAGATAAGACCCTTAGTGTTTCACGGTTGATCATGTGAAATCCTGAGAGTGTTTTTCCCATCTTCACACATGGATATTATCGGACTCCTGTAGTTTGCCGCTTGTTAAAATTTCAGTAGTTTCTAAGATGGTGACCCTATTCTTTTGTTTACATCTTGTTGCCTTGGAGACCAACCACTGCTGCTAAACAGCAGAGCATGGGGAGTTGCTTACCAGCTCTTTTCTATGGAACACTGCTTGGATCCTGGAGTTTGCTGTTACCTCCTAATTATGTGAAGGTAGCCTGGGCTATAGATTGTTTGTTCAAATGTAATAAGATTATCTGTGTATGTAAATAATCAAAATATAGATGTAGTTGCATAATTATCTGTGTGTCATGGTACATGGCAATTGCACAGACGCCATAATATGATTCTAAGCTGTAAGTCAAGAAAGAGTTAACCAATGACAAGTGAACAGATGTATAAACAATGGACAGTGAAGCCCTTCTTAAGGTACCGTCACACTAAGCGACGCTCCAGCGATCCCACCAGCAACCTGACCTGGCAGGGATCACTGGAGTGTCGCTACATGGGTTGCTGGTGAGCTGTCAAACAGGCAGATCTCACCAGCAACCAGTGGCCAGACCCAGCCAGCAGCGCCGCATGGAAGTGATGCTGCGCCTGGTAACTAAGGTAAATATCGGGTAACCAACCCGATATTTACCTTGGTTACCAGCGCACACCGCTTAGCGCTGGCTCCTTGCACTCCTAGCCAGAGTACACATCGGGTTAATTACCTGATGTGTACTCTGCTACGTGTGCAGGCAGCAGGAGCCAGCTTCTGTGGATGTTGGTAACCACGGTAAACATCGGCTCCCGATTGGTTGTTGCTGAATGTCCTGGACCATTTTTTAGTTGTTGCTTTCCCGCTGTGAAGCACAGATCGCTGTGTGTGACAGCGACAGAGCAACAACTAAATGTGCAGGGAGCAGGAGCCGGCTTCTGCGGACGCTGGTAACCACGGTAAACATCGGGTAACCAAGAAGCCCTTCCCTTGGTTACCCGATATTTACTTTTGTTACCAGCCTTCGCCGCTCTCACGCTGCCAGTGCCGGCTCCTGTTCCCTGCACTCCTAGCCACAGTACACATGGGGTTAATTACCCGATGTGTAGTCCGGCTACGTGTGCAGGGAGCAGGAGCCGGCACAGACAGCTGAGAGCGGCGGAGGCTGGTAACGAAGGTTAATATCGGGTAACCAAGGGAAGGGCTTCTTGGTTACCCGATATTTACCTTGGTTACCAGTGTCCGCAGAAGCCGGCTCCCTGCTCACTGCACATTCAGTTGTTGCTCTGTCGCTGTCACACACAGCGATGTGGGCTTCAGAGCGGGAGAGCAACAACTAAAAAATGGCCCAGGACATTCAGCAACAACCAGCGACCTCACAGCAGGGGCCGGGTTGTTGCTGGATGTCACACACAGAGACATCACTAGCAACATCGCTGCTACGTCACAAAAGTTGTTCCTTAGCAGCGATGTTGCTAGCGATGTTGCTTAGTGTGACGGGGCCTTTAGTGAAAGTCTAATCAGTGATTTCACACAAAGAAAGAATGTGCTAACTAGATAATCAGGCCAGAATATACTGAGAGAATTTTATAATTATGATTTTCTTACAGCTGTAATATGTGGGATGATCACTCCCTGTTCTTTCTTCAAGGTTGAAATCGAATGTTGCATGGTATAATCACGAGTCTTTTTAATACACGAGCCAGACGCCTATGCTGGCTCAAAGGGTGAACACAGTTTCTGTGGTTATTGCTTCTGAGTTATTTATTATATCTGTACAGATAGCTAATTTGGACCCATCCTTTGGATTTGCCCTCAACAAAGACTCCATTAGCAGTCTTACCTAAATTTCTCCCTTGACAATCACGGATCACTGCACCACAGTACTTACAAGATGGACGGCAGCGGAGGTCGGTCTCCTAAGGAACGAGCAGCAAACAAAACAAATCTCTACCACACACTGGAGAAATTTTCCATTCATAGGATACCCAGAAAACGTGTGTGTTGTTTTTTTTAAGGTTATTTTGGGTGCTGTAATTCTACGCGTATGTGAACGGATTTCTCTGCAGCTTCTTCCAGATTTGATGAGTCAATCCAATATATGTTTACCTTCCTTAGAGGGGTTTTCCAGTAGTATGAGATTGATAACCTATGTCCTGGATAGGTAATCAATATCCAATTGGTGTGGATCCAACACCCAGCACCTCCGCTGATTAGCTGAACGCCGCTGCCGAATGCTGATGACCAGCTCCTGTGCACCTGGATAGGTCATCAATATCCTAGTAGCCTGAGGCTGGGGGTCCGTGACCACCAGGGATCAGAAACACGTTTATTGGTAGGGATGATCGAATATTACAAATATTCGGCTTTGCGAATATCTGACGAATAGGTCGCCGCTATGTGAATATCAGATGCGCAATGTAAGTCTATGGGAAGCCCGAATAGTTGCTATTCGGCAACTATTCGGGTTTCCCATAGACTTACATTGCGCATCGAATATTCGCAAATAGTCGAATAGCGGCGACCTATTCATCGAATATGGGCGTTGCCGAATATTTGCGGTATTCGATCATCCCTATTTATTAGCTCTCATTAGGTCTGAACTGTTGCTTTACATTTTACCTTCAGAGAGATGATGAATGATGATTTGAGCAATAAAATTCACTGTATTTTTCATTTCTTTCCACTTTATAAAGCCACATCATGAGCTTTCCAGGCATTAAAGAAGACTGTGAGACCTTCTTGAGTTTCTTCCAGGCTACAGACAGCGTGCGGTTTGAAGAATTTTTATCAATATGGAAAGAAATCAAATTCCACACCATATACTAGTAGGTTTAGCACAAGGACTCTCTTTTTCAGCAGGTTCTCTGAGAACTTCTATGGCAGGTGCAATTAATGCTATGAATTATGGTGAAGTTCCAGCTCCTATAGTGCTGCCAGAATGCTGATGAAGAGAAACGCTCAGTAACATCATACATACACTATAGATTATTAGTTATGTCATGAAAAGGCTGGCTAAGGAGCCATGTGTGGAGGGCCGGAGAGTCCTGTAGCTGGCGAAGGGAGACCCTGCCAGAAAAAAGCACTTGCAACTAATGATTTTTTATTTTTTTTTATATATCTGTGACATTTGACAACTTGGGTAATCGAAAACAAGAGCACTTAAAGGGTCATTCCCAGTTTTAAGGCTGCTTTACATCGCTAGCGATGTCGCTGGTGAAAGTACCCGCCCCCATCGTTTGTGCGTCACGGGCAAATCGCTGCCCGTGGAGCACAACATCGCTAGGACCCGTCATATGGACTTACCTGCCTAGCGACGTCGCTGTGACCGGCGTCACTAAGCTGCCACCCAATAGAAGCGGAGGGGCGGAGATGAGTGGGACGTAACATCCCGCCCACCTCCTTCCTTCCTCATTGAGGGCAGCCGCAGGTACGATGTTGTTCATCGTTCCTGCAGTGTCACACTTAGCGATGTATGCTGCCGCAGGAACGACGAACAATCTGCGTCCTGCAACAGCAACGATATTTGGGATTAGAACGACGTGTCAACGATTAGGTGAGTACTTTTGATCGTTAACGGTCGTTTGTGCGTTTCACACGCAATGATGTTGCTAACGAGGCCGGATGTGCGTCACGAATTCCGTGACCCCCAATGACATCTCTTTAGCGATGTTGTTGCCTGTAAAGTCACCTTTATGCATGGATATTGTCAGTAAGTTGCAAAAGTGCTCTTTTTTACACGAACGTCTTGTTAAAATTTGCAGCCATTCTTGAGATATTAACACTTTTTTCTTCTGTTTACACCTAGTCTCCTAGGAGACCGACCACCGATGCTGGCCAAAATTAGGAGGTAACATCGCTCTTCAGCTTCAATACTATGCCCAATAGAAAAGAGCTTGTAAGCGCTGCTCATGGTCTGATTAGCAGCAAAGGTTGGTCTCCAAGGCAACCAGCTATAAACAGAAGTAAAGTGTTAATATATCAATAACTAGAAGGTGGCCCGATTCTACGCATCGGGTATTCTAGAATTTACGTATTGTGTAGTTCATGTATGATTTTTGTTATATATATATATATATGTTGTTGTGTGTACTTACCAAGTGTTTGTGTAGGGCGCGGTACATGTTCTGGGTGTTGTCTGGGTGTGGCGGGGGGTGAGAGCGGTGTTGTATGTGTGTTGCGTTGTTTGTAGAGCGCTGTGTGTCTGTAGCGTTGTGTGTGTGTTGCGCGGTTTGTGTGTGTGTGGTGTGTTTTGGGGGGAGGTATGTTTTGTGCAATGTGTGTGTTGTGCGGTATGTGCGTATATTTATGTATGCCGCGGTGTTTGTGTGTTGGGTGTTGTGTGTGTACAGCGTTGTCTGTGTGTTTGGGTGTCTGTGTAGGGCGGTGTTTGTGGTTCCCAGTGTGTGTGTGTGTTGTGCAGTGCGCGCGGTGTGTGTGTGTTGGGGGGAGGTGTGCACCTCCCATCGTGCTCCATCCCCCATGCTGCGCACCCCCCATCGTGCTCCATCCCCCATGCTGCACACTCCCCATCGTGCTCCAACTGCCATGCTGCGCACTCCCAAACGTGCTCCATCCGCCATGCTGCGCACTCCCCATCGTGCTCCATCCGCCATGCTGCGCACTCCCAAACGTGCTCCATCCGCCATGCTGCGCACTCCCAAACGTGCTCCATCTGCCATGCTGCGCACCCCCCATCGTGCTCCATCCGCCATGCTGCGCACTCCCAAACGTGCTCCATCCGCCATGCTGCGCACTCCCAAACGTGCTCCATCCGCCATGCTGCGCACTCCCAAACGTGCTCCATCCGCAATGCTGCGCACTCCCAAACGTGCTCCATCCGCCATGCTGCACACTCCCAAACGTGGTCCATCCGCCATGCTGCGCACTCCCCAACGTGCTCCATCCGCCATGCTGCGCACTCCCCAACGTGCTCCATCCGCCATGCTGCGCACTCCCAAACATGGTCCATCCGCCATGCTGCGCACTCCCAAACGTGCTCCATCCGCCATGCTGCGCACTTCCAAACGTGCTCCATCCGCCATGCTGCGCACTCCCAAACGTGCTCCATCCTCCATGCTGCGCACTCCCAAACGTGGTCCATCCGCCATGCTGCGCACTCCCCATCGTGCTCCATCCCCCATGCTGCACCAGCATCAGCCTCTCTGCCCGCAGCATCAGCCTCTCTGCCCGCAGCATCAGCCTCTCTGCCCGCAGCATCAGCCTCTCTGCCCGCAGCATCAGCCTCTCTCCTCCCAGCATCAGCCTCTCTCCTCCCAGCATCAGCCTCTCTCCTCCCAGCATCAGCCTTTTCTGTCCCTAGCATCAGCCTCTCTCCTCCCAGCCTACCCCAGCCTCAGCCTCCCCCAGCATCAGCCTCTCTTCTCTCAGCCTCCCCCTCCCAGCCTTCCCCAGCATCAGCCTCTCTCCTCCCAGCATTAGCCTCTCTCCTCCCAGCATTAGCCTCTCTCCTCCCAGCATTAGCCTCTCTCCTCCCAGCATCAGCCTCTCTCCTCCCAGCATCAGCCTCTCTCCTCCCAGCATCAGCCTTTTCTTTGTCGCTCCATTGGGAGACCCAGACAATTGGGTGTATAGCTATTGCCTCTGGAGGCCACACAAAGTATTACACTTAAAAGTGTAAGGCCCCTCCCCTTCTGGCTATACACCCCCAGTGGGATCACTGGCTCACCAGTTTTGTGCTTTGTGCGAAGGAGGCAACACATCCACGCATAGCTCCACTTTTTAGTCAGCAGCAGCTGCTGACTATGTCGGATGGAAGAAAAGAGGACACATATAGTGTCCCCAGCATGCTCCCTTCTCACCCCACTGTATGTCGGAGGTGTTTGTAAGGTTGAGGTACCCATTGCGGGTACGGCGGCAGGAGCCCACATGCTGATTCCTTCCCCATCCCTTTTTACAGGGCTCTGGGTGAAGTGGGATTTACCGGTCTCCAGGCACTGAGACCGTGCTCCATCTACAGCCCCTGGAGAAGATGCTGGATGGAGCGGAGTACATCAGGGACATGGCCCTGCTTCCTCAAGGTACTCTGTGTCCCCGTGCATTTGGCGCTCACAACCGCAGCATGCTGGGTGTTGTAGTGCGCCGGGGGACATCAGCGCTGCGGCGCCTGTGCCATGGCCTCATTCAGCTTTGCTGAAGCAGGCTCACTTATGGGAATTGGTCGCGCCGGCCGCTGGGACTGCGGCGCGGCTGGCACTTGTAGTGCGCCGGGGACTTCAGCGCGGCCTGCGCTTTTACGGCGGCCGCGCTGATAACTAGAGTCCCCGGCTTTTGCGGCCTGCTTCCGTTCGTTCCCGCCCCCAGACCTGCCAGTCAGGAGAGGGGCGGGACGCTGGCCACTTCCAGGAATCGGTCGCGCCGGCCGCTGGCAGCGGCGCGGCTGGCACTTGTGGTGCGCCGGGGACTTCAGCGCGGCCCGCGCTTTTACGGCGGCCGCGCTGATAACTAGAGTCCCCGGCTTTTGCGGCCTGCTTCCGTTCGTTCCCGCCCCCAGACCTGCCAGTCAGGAGAGGGGCGGGACGCTGGCCACTTCTATGAATCGGTCGCGCCGGCCGCTGGAACTGCGGCGCGGCTGGCACTTGTGGTGCGCCGGGGACTTCAGCGCGGCCCGCGCTTTTACGGCGGCCGCGCTGTTAACTCGAGTCCCCGGCTTCTGGGCCTAGTCTCCCTTCGTTACCGCCCACAGCCCTGACAGTCAGGGTAGGGGCGTGACGCTGCATAGAGCAGAGCTGAGAGCTGGAGTATGTTTTGCATACTCCACCCCTCTCACTGTGTGCACTGTGAATCCGGATTCCCGCACTTTCTCAGGCACGCCCACGGCTTCCTTCTCTACAAGGACACCGGCAGCCATTAGTGTCAGTTTCTGTACGATACAGAGACAAGTGTGGAAGACCCTGGCATTCTGATAGTCACACAATCGCTGTAACAGGCGTTAAGCAGCACCTGTGGTGCTAACCCCACTAGTGCAGAAGTGCACTTATAGATATGCTTGTACTATATACATTGCACTGTTTGGTCGCACGTTGTATATACCCTCCTGGATTATGCGGAGGAGTTATCAGCATATTCTCTGTGTAAAACAAAGGTGCAGAACCACATGTTTTTCTATACAGCTGGTACAGCATGTACGGCTATACGGCCGACAGGTACATAGACTCCCATTGTATGCACTAATGGCCAGGGGATGAGGACGGTGTCTGCAGTATTTACTGACAGTTTTTCTGAGACTATGGCTATGATACTAGAAGCCTAGCAGTCCGGACATGTCTCTCACAATATGGGCACTGTTGAATCATTGATCCATGGCCCCCCTCAGTGTGAATAACTAACAGCTCCGGGAATGTCACACGCATCCCAGAGTCACGGCTCTGCACGGACGTCAGTCCCAGACAGCCTAAGTGGGCTCGCTATGAGCGGCCTCGGTTTCATCAGGGTCCTAACAGAAGGACTCGCTGTGTAATGAGGCGGAAGTAGCGGCTCAGGATTCTGATCCTGAGACCGCTCTCAATCTGGATACACCTGATTGTGACGCCATAGTAAATAATCTTATAGCGTCCATCTATAGAATGTGGGTTATTTCTCACAGCTCCTCCAGTGGAGGAGTCAGCTTCACGTATTTTTCTGGACCACTCTGCCTTCAGAGAGGCAGTCCAGGAACACCACGCTTATCCAGATATGCGCTTCTCCAAAGGCTTAGGATACACGTTATCCCTGTCCCCTGACTTGGTCAAGGACTGGACCCAATGTCCCGAGCGGCATCCTCCAATCTCCAGGCTTGTAGCTAGATCCATAGTTGCAGCGGGAGATGGAACTGCAAACTCAAAGATGCCACTGACAGACAGATGGATCTCTGGTCGAAAGCCATCTATGAGGCTGTCGGCGCACCGTTGGCTCCGGCATTCTCTCCCTTGGGGCACTCCAAGCTATTTCAGCTTGTCTTACACAGATTGACACGGTTACACGTACATCTGTGCCGCAGGTGGCATCCTTAACCTCTCAAATGTCTGCATTTGTTTCTTACGCGATCCAGGTTGTCCTGGACTCTGCGAACCGTGCGGCGGTAGCCTCCGCTACTCCGTGTTTTTAAGCAGAGCCTGGTCTGCTCGTTAAGTGAATGGAAGGCAGATTCTGCTTCCAAAAAAGGTTGCCTAACCAGTTGCCTTTTTCTGCTGACCGACTGTTTGGTGAGCGTTGGATGTAACCATCAAACAGTCCAGGGGTAAGGATTCATCCTTTCCTCAGCCCGGACACAACAAACCCCAACACAGCAAGAGGCAGTCGGGGTTTTCGGCCTTTTCGAGGCTCGGGCAGGTCCCATTTTTCCTCGTCCAATGTGGACTCAAAAGGATCAGAGGAGCTAAGATTCTTAGCGGGCTCAGTCTCGCCCAAAAAAGCGACAGTCTGAAAACCCGCTTCCAAGGCGGCTTCCTCATGACTTGCGGCCTCGGTCGGTAGCAGGCTCTCCCGCCTTGGCGATATTTAGCTGCCATAGGTCAATGACCATTGAGTGTGAGACATTCTGTCTCACGGGTACAGGATAGAGCTCACTTCTCGTCCTCCAACTCGATTCTTCAGAATTTCTCCACCTCCCGGCCGGGCCGCTGCTTTTCTGCAAACAGGGTGCACTCTATAGGCAGAAAGAGTGATGACCCCCGTTCCTCTTCAGGAACAAGGTCACGGTTTTTACCCCAAATTCTTTGCGGTACCTATAACAACGGGCCGTTCCGTCCCGTTCTGGATCTAAAAATGCTCAGCAAGCTCGTGGACACCAGGCGGTTCCGGATGGAATCCCTCCGCCATGTCATCGCCTCAAGGTCCCAAGGATATTTCCTAGCATCATTAGGCATCATGGATGCTTATCCACACGTGCCGATTGATCCAGAGCACTAGCGTTTCTACGCTTCGTTATAGGAGACGAACACCCTCTGTTCGTAGCTCTACCTTCCGGCTAGCGACAGTCCAACTGGTCTTCGCCAAGGTCAGGGCAGCAGTAGTCACAGTCCTGCACTCTCAGGGTCACTCTGTGGTCCCGTATTTAGACGATCTACTTGTCAAGGCACTCTCTTAGGAAACATGCCAACACTGCCCGAACGTTGCGCTGGAGACTCTCTAGAGTTTTGGGTGGATCATCAACTTTTTAAAGTCAGATCCGACCCCGACCCTATCGATAACATATCTAGGCATAGAGTTTCTTACTCTCTCAGCGATAGTGAAGCTGCCGCTAGACAAACAGCATTCACTACGGGCTGCAAGCTCTTCTTTAAGAACCAGTCGCACACATTGAGACGCCTCATGCACTTCCTACGTAAGATGGTAGCAATGGAGGCAGTTCCTTTCGCGCAGTTTTACTGCGTCCACTACAATGGGACATTCTCCGCCAATGGGACGAGGAGTCGACGTCCCTCAACAGAGTCGTCGTTCTTTCTCAGGCGGCCAAGGAATCTCTACGGTGGTGGCTTCTTCTCACCTCTTGGTCAAAAAGAAGGTCCTTCCTATCCCCGTCCTGGGCGATAGTTACGACAGACGCGAGTCTATCAGGGTGGGGAGCAGTTTTTCTCCACTACAGCGCTCAGGGTACGTGGACTCAGCAAGAGTCCACTCTTCAGATCAATGTTCTTGAACACAGAGCAGTGTATCTTGCCCTACAATCCTTCCAACAGCGGCTGGAAAGCAAGCATATCCGACTTCAGTCGGACAGTTCCACAGCGGTGGCATACATCAACCACCAAGGAAGAACGCGCAACCGGCAAGCCTTCCAGGAAGTCCGGCAGGTTCTGATGTGGGTGGAAGACACGGCATCCACCATATCCACAATTCACATCCCAAGTGTGGAAACTAGGAAGCTGACTTCCTAAGTCGCTGAGGTGTGGCCGAAAGAGTATGGTCTCCTCACCCGGACGGGTTTCAGGAGATCTGGCGCCGCTGACAGAGGCCGGACGTCGATCTAATGGCGTCACGGCACAACAACAATGTGCCAGCTTCATGGCACGGTTTCACAATCATCGAGCTCTGGCGGCAAACGCCTTAGTTCAGCATTGGTCGCAGTTCCAGCTACCTTAGGTGCCACCTCTGGCATTGTTGCCCAGAGTACTGCGCTAGATCAAGACCGACTGCGGCCGCGCCATCCTCGTCGCTACAAATTGGCCGAGGATGTTGTGGTACTCGGTTCTGTGGTGCCTCACGGTAGGCTAACCGGGGGCACTACCAGACCAATCAGACTGGCTGTCTCAAGGGCCATTCTTCCATTTGAATTCTACGGCCCTCAACCGGATGGTGTGGCATTGAATCCTGGAACCTAGTGTCGTCAGGATTACCTCAGGACGTGGTTGCCACCATGAGACAGGCTAGCATACCAACGTCCGCCAAGATTGACCACAGGACGTGGAAGATGTTCTTATCTCGGTGCTCGGCGCAGGGTGTTTCTCCCTGGCCGGTTGCATCGTCTATGTTTCCTTCCTTCCTGCAATCTAGGTAGGAAAATGGGTTGTCGCTCAGTTCCCTTTAGGGACAAGTCTCAGCGCTATCTGTATTTTTTCAGAAACGACGACTTCCTCAGGTACGCACGTTCCTACGGGGAGTTTGTCTTCTCAGCACTCCGTACAAGCGGCCGTTAGAGCCCTGAGATCTGAACAAGGTTCTAATTGCTCTCCAGATGCCGCCTTTCGAGCCTTTGAAGGATGTCTCCCTTCCCGTTTTTCACGGGAAGTGGCCTTCTAGTAACGGTCTCGTCTCTTAGGAGAGTTTCCGAGCTAGCAACGCTCTCATACAAACTCCCTTCCTGGTCCTTCACCAGGACAGGGTAGTTCTGCGTCCGGTTCCGGAATTTCTCCCTAAGGTGGTATCCCATTTTCATATCAATCAGGATATCACCTCACCTTCTTTGTGCCCTCGTCCAGTCCATCAATTTCAGAAAGATTTGCATCTGTTGGTTCTGGTGAGAGCACTCAGGTTCTACTTCCCGCATGGCGCTCCTGCGCCACCCGGATGCACTCTTTGTCCTTGTCGCTGGTCGGCGTAAACAGTCGCAAGCTTCCAGATCCACCCTTGCTCGGGGGCTCGAGGAACCAATTCTTGAAACCTACAGTTCTACTGGGCTTCTGGTTCTCTCAAGGCCGAAGGCCCATTCTACCAGAGCCGTGGGTGCATCCTGGGCATTACGGCACCAGGCTACGGCTCAGCAGGTGTGTCAGGCACCCACCTGGTCGAGTCTACTTACTTTTACCAAGCATTATCAGATGCATACCTACGCTTCGGCAGACGCCAGCCTAGGTAGATAAGTCATTCAGGCGGCGGTTGGCCACCTGTAGGAGAGGGCCGTTTGACGGCCCTATCATGAGGTATTCTTTTACCCACCCAGGGATTGCTTTTGGACATCCCAATTGTCTGGGTCTCCCAATGGAGCGACAAAGAAGAAGGGAATTTTGTTTACTTACCGTAAATTCCTTTTCTTCTAGCTCCAATTGGGAGACCCAGCACCC
Organism: Anomaloglossus baeobatrachus; assembly: GCF_048569485.1. Classification (NCBI taxonomy): domain Eukaryota; kingdom Metazoa; phylum Chordata; class Amphibia; order Anura; family Aromobatidae; genus Anomaloglossus; species Anomaloglossus baeobatrachus. The sequence goes on along the minus strand of NC_134364.1, from coordinate 42,789,231 downwards.
GCCCTGTTTTCTCGGGGTTTTTCTGTTTTTTCGGGTACACATGTTGTTCATGTGGTATGGTTCAGTTCTCCGATGTTTCCTCGGATTGAATTGGTCTTTAAACCAGTTATTGGCTTTCCTCCTTCTTGCTTTGGCACTAAAACTGGTGAGCCAGTGATCCCACTGGGGGTGTATAGCCAGAAGGGGAGGGGCCTTACACTTTTAAGTGTAATACTTTGTGTGGCCTCCAGAGGCAATAGCTATACACCCAATTGTCTGGGTCTCCCAATTGGAGCTAGAAGAAAAGGAATTTACGGTAAGTAAACAAAATTCCCTTCTTCTGTCCCCAGCATCAGCCTCTCTCCTCCCAGCCTACCCCAGCCTCAGCCTCCCCCAGCATCAGCCTCTCTTCTCTCAGCCTCCCCCTCCCAGCCTTCCCCAGGATCAGCCTCTCTCTTCCCAGCCTCCTCCAGCACGCCGTGCTCCTCTGCCGACACAGATCCGATCGCGCACACACACACACACACACACACACACACACACACACACACACACACACACACACACCCGATCGCATACACTCACACACCCCCGATCGCATACACTCACACACACCCGATCGCATACACTCACACACACACACATTGACGATATTGCACATACGCGCTCACACTCACAACATCCGGAGATACCACATGCTTCTGGCCATGTGATCCTCCGGCAGGTCCTGGAAGTTCACTGCACAGTATCGCCGCCGAGAAGCAAGCGATATCCCAGGATGTTGTGAGTGTGTGGATGCGATGTGATGTGTGTGTGAGGTGTGTGTGAGAGTGAGTGTGATCTGATGTGTGTGTGTTGTTATGTGTGTGTGTATGTTCCGCCGCTGCAGGACCTTGATGCGCTGGTAACTATGCTACCATGGTTGCCAGCGTATCCCGTCCCCCGCTCGCACGGGAGCCCACACCAGCATACGGCGGCAACCCCAGCAATGCGAGGGAATGTGGAGTTGTGGCTCCGTGTCGGTCGGTTCGGGGAATGCGTGCGGGGGGCGGGGCCAGAGCGAGCGTGCATTGCGTGAGGGGGGCGGGGCGTGGGCGAGTTGCCTGGGCGAGCGGCCAATCCGTGCGGGGGGGCGAGGCCATGGCAAGCCCAGCGGCCAATCAGCTTTGTGTCACCGTAAGGACACAATTTTGGAGCAAGACAGACAGACAGACAGACAGAATAAGGCAATTATATATATAGATGGATGAAAAATTGAATGCGCAGTAAATTGCAAAACTCATTTCCTGTGATAAATGGACAATTTGCAAATCAATTCATTAAAACATTATGTTGTCTAAAGGGGGCTTTACACGCTACGACATCGCTAATGCGAACTCGTTGGGGTCACGGAATTGGTGACGCACATCCGGCCGCTTTAGCGATGCCGTTGCGTGTGACACCAATCAGCGATTTTGCATCATCGCAAAAACGTGCAAAATCGGTGACATGGGGGTCCATTCTCAAAAATCGTTACTGCAGCAGTAACGAAGTTGTTCCTCGTTCCTGCGGCAGCACACATCGCTCCGTGTGACACCGCAGGAACGAGGAAGCTCTCCTTACCTGCCTCCCGGCCGCTATGCGGAAGGAACGAGGTGGGCAGGATGTTACGTCCCGCTCATCTTCGCCCCTCCGCTGCTATTGGGCGGCCACTCAGTGACGTCGCTGTGACGCCGCACGGACTGGAGGCGGTTCGCCGGTCACAGCGACGTTGCCGGGCAGGTAAGTATGTGTGATGGGTCTGGGCGATGTTGTGCGCCACGGGCAGCGATTTGCCCGTGTCGCGCAACAGATGGGGGCGGGTACCTACACTAGCGATATCGGTCCCGATATCGCAGTGTGTAAAGCCCGCTTAAGTCCTGAAAAATCACTTCAATGTGCTGACTGCTCGGTGTCTCCTGTCTACAGAACTTGTGGAGTGCCTTCCATCTCCAGCTGCAGATATGCCCAGACTGATTGCATGATATGGGGAGGGGGTCTTTGTCTCCTTCTTTCTTGTCACTGAACCTACATATAGGCATTAGGCTATGTGCACACGTGTGCGCTCTGCACCGCACCGAAAATGTGCGCTTCAGAGCGCAGCTGAAAAGCTGCGTTCTGAAGCGCATGGTGCCGGCAGATTGGTGCGCTCTGCATGCTGCCTCTCCCTATAGACAGCATGCAGAACGCACGAAATAAGTGACATGTCACTTCTTAGAACGCAGCGATTCGGCAAGCAGCCGAATCGCTGCGTTCTAACATGCCACATGCGCACGGCTCCTGCACAATCTCCATAGATTGTGCAGGGGACGCAGGACGCATGCAGTTACGCTGCGGTGCAGAACGCAGCGTAACTGCATGTAATACGCACACGTGCGCACATACCCTCAGACAGCTTTCTGTTTAGGGAAAACAAAATATTGGACAATAGCAGGTGCAATGCATTCTTTGGAGTAAAGGAAAGGGCGTTCTAGCTCCTATTGTGCTGGCAGAATCCTAATGAAGAGAAACGCTCTCTTATTCTGGTACATACGGTATATTGTAGTTTATTAATCTCCACGTATAAGGTTTTTTAAATGTTCACAAGTCACGGCCCCGAGCATGGACCTCAACGTCCTGACCTGAACTCGGCTGTCTCATAGGCATATATGAGACTGTTGATTTGAAGCAGAGCCCTGATAGCGGTCTGTCCTTGCACCATGTGTGGGATGCATTTATCTGGCCGTGGCTGAATAGACCTCTCCTTTATGTTGTTCTTGTCCGTGTACATTAATGACTTCTTCCTTGTTTTGCAGCGGTGGGATGAGGAAACTGGAGTGTAACCGGTTCTCAAGGGAAGTACTCTCAGTTGCCTCGGCTTATTTCCTTCCACCGTACACATTTCAGATTCGAGTGGGTGCCATGTACTTACTGTACGGTCTGTACAACACGCAGCTCTGTCAGCCCAAGCAGAAGGTATCATTTTTGCTGTATGCAATCACACTTTTTTTTTTTTTTACTGTCACATGGCCGGCGTCAAAGTATTTAAGGACCCGCAAACATTTGTCCATCTATTGGGATGTAACCATCCTAAAAGTCAATATCGACCCTTTATCCAGCCTTGCCACATGACTTAGAATAAGACATGTGTTTCGGGATGTTTGCCACTCCTCAGTGCGCAGTAAGAAACCAAATCAGATCTTTTGCACTGAGGAGGGGCAAATAAACTGAAACACGTGTCTGCCAGTGGAATTTCTGGTTTTGCTTCTTGTGCTTAAGGCCCAGTCACACTAAGCAACATCGCTAGCAACATCGCTGCTAACGAACAACTTTTGTGACGTTGCTAGCGATGTTGCTGTGTGTGACATCCAGCAACAACCTGGCCCCTGCTGTGAGGTCGTTGGTTGTTGCTGAATGTCCTGGGCCATTTTTTAGTTGTTGCTCTCCCGCTGTGAAGCACAGATCGCTGTGTGTGACAGCGACAGAGCAACAACTAAATGTGCAGGCAGCAGGAGCTGGCTTCTGCGGAGGCTGGTAACCAATGTAAACATCGGGTAACCAAGAAGCCCTGTCCTTGGTTACCCGATATTTACCTTTGATACCAGCCTCCTCCGCTCTCACTGTCAGTGCCGGCTCCTGCTCTGTGCACATGTAGCTGCAGCACACATCGGGTTAATTAACCCGATGTGTGCTGTAACTAGGAGGGCAAGGAGCCAGCGCTAAGCATTGTGCGCTGCTCCCTGCTCTGTGCACATTTAGCTGCAGCACACATCGGGTAATTAACCCGATGTGTGCTGTAACTAGGAGAGCAGGGAGCCAGCGCTAAGCATTGTGCGCTGCTCCCTGCTCTTTGCACGTGTAGCTGCAGTACACATCGGGTAATTAACCCGATGTGTGCTGTAACTAGGAGAGCAAGGAGCCAGCGCTAAGCGGTGTGCGCTGCTCCCTGCTCTGTGCACATTTAGCTGCAGCACACATCGGGTAATTAACCCGATGTGTGCTGTAACTAGGAGAGCAGGGAGCCAGCGCTCAGTGTGTGCTGCTCCCTGCTCTCTGCACCTGTAGCTCCGTGCGGTGGTAACCAAGGTAAATATCGGGTTGGTTACCCGATATTTACCTTAGTTACCAAGCGCAGCATCTTCCACGCGGCGCTGGGGGCTGGTCACTGGTTGCTGGTGAGCTCACCAGCAACTCGTGTAGCCACGCTCCAGCGATCCCTGCCAGGTCAGGTTGCTGGTGGGATTGCTGGAGCGTCGCAGTGTGACATCTCACCAGCAACCTCCTAGCAACTTACCAGCGATCCCTATCGTTGTTGGGATCGCTGGTAAGTTGCTTAGTGTGACTGGACCTTAAGTCCTGTGGTAAGACTCGATAAAGGGTCAATATTGACTTTTAGGATGCTGGCGACAGAGATCAAATCCTCTTCTTTCTCAAGCGACTATGTGCATATTTAATTTCCAAGAGGGGCATTGTATGGCCTATAAGTCTCCTTACACCAGCATGTCAGGTATGTTACTCTTCACAAGGAGAAACATTCCTCCTTAGACCACCTCTGCAAAATAATTTACCAATGTAGTAACCGCAGAGGGATCTGGTGTCTCCTGGAAACCATCAACAAGCAGGTTAGCTGCTGCTGCCTATTAAGAATTCTTATTATTTAGGCTATGACCAGTGTGACAGGTCCGCTCTGCGCTTTACTTGGGTGTTTGATGTGGGCAACCCCTTCACATTATAGGAAGTATCCCAACAATGAGCTAATCATTGGGGGAAGAGACTGGCTAATGTGCAATAATGTGCTGGGTTTCCCAGAGGAAAACCAGATTTTGTAGCCACAATATGTCCTAGGGTTTTGGGCAAGACTAAGGGTCACTTTGCACACGACGACATCGCAAGCCGATGCTGCGATGCCGAGCCCTGATAGTCCCCACCCCCGTCGCAGCAGCGATATCTTGTGATAGCAGCCGTAGTGAACATTATCGCTACGGCAGCTTCACATGGACTCACCTGCCTTGCGATGTCGATCTGGCCGGCGACCCGCCTCCTTATTAAGGGGGCGGGTCGTGCGGCGTCATAGCAACGTCACACGGCAGGCGGCCAATAGAAGCGGAGGGGCGGAGATGAGCGGGACGTAAACATCCCGCCCACCTCCTTCCTTCCGCATAGCCGGCGTGAGCCGCAGGACGCAGGTAGATGTTCCTCGCTCCTGCGGCTTCACACACAGCGATATGTGCTGCCGCAGGACCGAGGAACAACGTTGGACCATCACGTCAGCATAATCATGGAATTCCCAGACACTGCACCGATCATACGATTACGACAATTTTGCGCTCGTTAATCGTATCATCTAGGATTTGCACACTACGATGTCGAGTGCGACGCTGGAATTGCGTCACTTTCAACATGACCCCTCCGACATCGCACCTGCGATGTCGTAGTGTACAAAGTGCCTTTTAGAGGTTTTCTGGTTTTGGAAAACCCTTGTCCCCCAAAAAACATGTGCTTTACTCACCCTCCCTGGGTCCCTCGCTAAGTCTCCACCACTACTGCCAGTGTCCGTTACTGTTTGCAGCTCTGTCGTCATGATAACATCTCTACAGCCAATCACTGAGTTTGGCAGCTCTGCCCGCATAGACCGCACGAGCCAATGAGTTTGCTGATTGGCTGCAGTGCTGTCGACGTGACAATAATTGACACCGGTGCAGCAGTAGAGACCCACGGCTGGACCCAGGGAGGTTGACCGGTAAGCGACATTAACTGCGCACTGATCGGCTACATAGAAGCTGTTCAGTAGTCATTTCTTTGTCGCTCCTAATTGGGAGACCCAGACAATTGGGTGTATAGCTACTGCCTCCGGAGGCCACACAAAGTATTACACTTAAAAGTGTAAGGCCCCTCCCCTTCTGGCTATACACCCTCCCGTGGGATCACGGGCTCCTCAGTTTTCATGCTTTGTGCGAAGGAGGCACACATACACGCATAGCTCCACTGTTTAGTCAGCAGCAGCTGCTGACTATGTCGGATGGAAGAAAAGAGGGCCCATACTAGGGCCCCCAGCATGCTCCCTTCTCACCCCACTTTTTGTCGGCGGTGTTTGTTAAGGTTGAGGTACCCATTGCGGGTACGGAGGCTGGAGCCCACATGCTGCATCCTTCCCCATCCCCCTTAGGGCTCTGGGTGAAGTGGGATTTTACCGGTCTCCAGGCACTGAGACCGTGCTCCATCCACAGCCCCTGGAGAATCTGCTGGAATGGAGCTGAGTATCGCCAGGGACAGGCCCTGCTACGTCAAGGTACTCTGTGTCCCCGTACATATCGCGCGCACACCGCAGCGTTGCTGGGTGTGTTAGTGCGCCGGGGACAACAGCGCTGCGCGCTGGTGCCATTCCTATCTACAGCCTTGCTGAGAGGGGACATGTATCTGAAACTGCCGCGCGGCCGCTGTTGTCAGTTTTTTCGCTGCGGCGCGGCTGGGACTTGTGGTGCGCCGGGGACTTCCGCGCTGGCCGTGCATATATCACGGCCGCGCTTATTACTCGAGTCCCCGGCTTTTTGCGGCCTAGTTTCGTTTCGTTCCCGCCCCCAGGCCTGCCAGTCAGGGGAAGGGCGGGACGCTGCACAGAACGTCAGCGCAGAGGGCTGGAGTCTGCTTTGCATACTCCAGCCCTCACACTGGGCACAGTGGGACGCCAGTTTCCCGCACTTTGTTTGAGGCACGCCCACGGTCTGCCCCTCTTCACAAGATGCCGGCAGCCATTCCTGTCTGCAGTCTGAGCTGGAGAGAGGAGACTGGGAGACCCAGACACGGGATTCTGGTGCCCACACACCCGCTTTTCAGCGGGCGGTAAGCTGCCCTCAAGGGCTGACCCCCACTGGTGCCGAAGTGTATATTGTATTTTATGCTTGCAGCTTTACATTGCACTGTACGGTCGCTGGGGATTCTCTGCTATATACCCTCCTAGTTTTCTCAGAGGACACAACAGCATGTCGACCGCAAAAAGCAAAGGTGCCAAGGCACAGGCTTTCTATGCTGCTTGTACCGCTTGTGGGGCTGTTCTACTGGCAGGTTCCACTGACCCCCACTGTGTGCAGTGCTCGGCCCCTGTGGCACTTGCTCGGCCGGGGCCTCTGCTGGAGGTGACCCAGGCAGAACCTCCTGTGAATACTGTCCAGGTGACAGGGACGGAGTTTGCAGTCTTTGCTGACAGATTGTCTGTGACTATGACTAAAATTCTTGAAACATTGCAGTCTAGACCAGTAACTCAGGCCATGGACACTGTTAACTCATTGCTCCCTGGTCCCCCTCAGTCGGAACAGCTCCGGGATCCGGGGGTGTCTCTTGCATCCCAGGGTGATGGCTCTGACACGGACGACAGTCCCAGACAGCCTAAACGAGCTCGCTATGAGCGGCCCTCGACTTCATCACACTGGTCAGGGTCCCAGCAGGACTCTCTGTATGATGAGGCGGAGATTGCTGATCAGGATTCTGATCCTGAGACCGCTCTCAATTTGGATACACCAGATGGTGACGCCATAGTGAATGATCTTATAGCGTCCATCAATAAAATGTTGGACATTTCTCCTCCTGCTCCTCCTGTGGAGGAGACAGCTTCACAGCAGGAGAAATTCCATTTCAGGTATCCCAAGCGTAAATTAAGTGTCTTTCTGGACCACTCTGACTTTAGAGAGGCAATCCAGAAACACCACGCTTATCCGGATAAGCGTTTTTCCAAACGGCTTAAGGATACACGTTATCCTTTTCCCCCGGACGTGGTCAAGGGCTGGACCCAGTGTCCCAAGGTGGATCCTCCAATCTCCAGGCTTGCAGCTAGATCCTTAGTTGCAATGGAAGATGGAGCGGCACTTAAAGATGCCACTGACAGGCAGATGGAGCTCTGGTTGAAATCCATCTATGAAGCTATCGGCGCGTCGTTTGCTCCAGCATTCGCAGCCGTATGGGCACTCCAAGCTATTTCAGCTGGTCTTGCACAGATTGACACGGTCACACGTACATCTGCTCCGCAGGTGGCACCCTTAACCTCTCAAATGTCTGCATTTGCGTCTTACGCGATTAATGCTGTCCTAGACTCTACGAGCCGTACGGCAGTGGCGTCCGCCAACTCCGTAGTTTTACGCAGAGCCTTGTGGTTAAGAGAATGGAAGGCAGATTCTGCTTCCAAAAAGTGTTTAACCAGTTTGCCATTTTCTCGTGACCGACTGTTTGGGGAGCGCTTAGATGAAATCATTAAACACTCCAAGGGTAAAGATTCATCTTTACCTCAGCCCAGACAAAATAAACCCCAACAGAGGAGAGGACAGTCGGGGTTTCGGTCCTTTCGAGGCTCAGGCAGGTCCCAATTCTCCTCGTCCAAAAGGACTCAAAAGGATCAGAGGAGCTCAGATTCTTGGCGGACTCAGTCACGCCCAAAAAAGACAGCCGGAAGACCCGCTACCAAGGCGGCTTCCTCATGACTTTCGGCCTCCTCTCTCCGCATCCTCGGTCGGTGGCAGGCTCTCCCGCTTTGGCGACATTTGGCTGCCACAGGTCACAGACCGTTGGGTGAGAGACATTCTGTCTCACGGGTACAGGATAGAGTTCAGCTCTCGTCCTCCAACTCGCTTCTTCAGAACTTCTCCACCTCCCGACCGAGCCGATGCTCTGCGGCTAGCGGTGTCCACTCTGAAAGCGGAAGGAGTGGTGACCCTCGTTCCTCTTCAGGAACAAGGTCACGGTTTTTACTCCAACTTGTTTGTGGTGCCAAAAAAGGACGGGTCATTCCGTCCCGTTCTGGATCTAAAACTGCTCAACAAGCACGTAAAAACCAGGCGGTTCCGAATGGAATCCCTTCGCTCCGTCATCGCCTCAATGTCTCAAGGAGATTTCCTAGCATCTATAGACATCAAGGATGCTTATCTCCACGTGCCGATTGCTCCAGAGCACCAGCGTTTTCTACGCTTTGTTATAGGAGACGAACACCTTCAGTTCGTAGCTCTGCCTTTCGGGCTGGCGACAGCCCCACGTGTCTTCACCAAGGTCATGGCAGCAGTAGTAGCAGTCCTGCACTCTCAAGGTCACTCTGTGATCCCGTATTTGGACGATCTACTTGTCAAGGCACCCTCTCAAGAGGCATGCCAACACAGCCTGAACGTTGCGCTGGAGACTCTCCAGAGTTTCGGGTGGATCATCAACTTTTCAAAGTCAAATCTAACTCCGACCCAATCGCTAACATATCTTGGCATGGAGTTTCATACTCTCTCAGCAATAGTGAAGCTTCCGCTGGACAAACAGCGTTCACTACAGACAGGGGTGCAATCTCTCCTTCAAGGCCAGTCTCACCCCTTGAGACGCCTCATGCACTTCCTAGGGAAGATGGTAGCAGCAATGGAAGCAGTCCCTTTCGCGCAGTTTCATCTCCGTCCACTACAATGGGACATTCTCCGCCAATGGGACGGGAAGTCGACGTCCCTCGACAGAGACGTCTCCCTTTCTCAGGCGGCCAAGGAATCTCTTCGGTGGTGGCTTCTTCCCACCGCTTTGTCGAAAGGAAAGTCCTTTCTACCCCCATCCTGGGAGGTAGTCACGACAGACGCGAGTCTATCAGGGTGGGGAGCAGTGTTTCTCCACCACAGGGCTCAAGGGACGTGGACTCAGGAAGAGTCCACCCTTCAGATCAATGTTCTAGAAATCAGAGCAGTGTATCTTGCCCTACAAGCCTTCCAGCAGTGGCTGGAAGGCAAGCAGATCCGAATTCAGTCGGACAACTCCACAGCGGTAGCGTACATCAACCACCAAGGTGGAACACGCAGTCGGCAAGCCTTCCAGGAAGTCCGACGGATTCTGACGTGGGTGGAAGACACGGCTTCCACCATATCCGCAGTTCACATCCCAGGCGTGGAAAACTGGGAAGCAGACTTCCTCAGTCGCCAGGGTATGGACGCAGGGGAATGGTCCCTTCACCCGGACGTGTTTCAGGAGATCTGTCGCCGCTGGGGGATGCCGGACGTCGACCTGATGGCGTCACGGCACAACAACAAGGTCCCGGTTTTCATGGCACGGTCTCACGATCACCGAGCTCTGGCGGCAGACGCCTTAGTTCAAGATTGGTCGCAATTCCGGCTACCTTATGTGTTCCCACCTCTGGCATTGTTACCCAGAGTGCTGCGCAAGATCAGGGCCGACTGCCGTCGCGCCATCCTCGTCGCTCCAGACTGGCCGAGGAGATCGTGGTACCCAGATCTGTGGCACCTCACGGTAGGCCAACCATGGGCACTACCAGAACGACCAGACTTGCTATCTCAAGGGCCGTTTTTCCACCTGAATTCTGCGGCCCTGAACCTGACTGTGTGGCCATTGAGTCCTGGATCCTAGCGTCTTCAGGATTATCTCGAAAGGTTATTACCACCATGAGACAGGCTAGAAAACCATCCTCCGCCAAGATCTACCACAGGACGTGGAAGATATTCTTATCTTGGTGCGCTGCTCAGGGAGTTTCTCCCTGGCCTTTTGCATTGCCTACTTTTCTTTCCTTCCTGCAATCCGGGTTGGAAAAAGGTTTGTCGCTCAGCTCCCTTAAAGGACAAGTCTCAGCGCTATCTGTATTTTTTCAGAAACGCCTAGCACGACTTACTCAGGTACGCACGTTCCTGCAAGGAGTTTGTCATATCGTCCCTCCTTACAAGCGGCCGTTAGAGCCCTGGGATCTGAACAAGGTTCTAATTGCTCTCCAGAAGCCGCCTTTCGAGCCTATGAAGGATGTTTCCCTTTCTCGTCTTTCACAGAAAGTGGCCTTTCTAGTAGCGGTCACGTCTCTTCGGAGAGTGTCCGAGCTAGCGGCGCTCTCATGCAAATCTCCCTTCCTGGTGTTTCACCAGGACAAGGTGGTTCTACGTCCGATTCCTGAGTTTCTCCCTAAGGTGGTATCCCCCTTTCATCTCAATCAGGATATCACACTACCTTCCTTGTGTCCTCATCCAGTTCATCAATTTGAGAAACGTTTGCATTTGTTGGATCTGGTCAGAGCACTCAGGATCTACATTTCCCGCACGGCGCCCTTACGCCGCTCGGATGCACTCTTTGTCCTTGTCGCTGGTCAGCGTAAAGGGTCGCAAGCTTCCAAATCCACCCTGGCTCGGTGGATTAAGGAACCAATTCTTGAAACCTACCGTTCTGCGGGGCTTCCGGTTCCTTCAGGGCTGAAGGCCCATTCTACCAGAGCCGTGGGTGCGTCCTGGGCATTACGGCACCAGGCTATGGCTCAGCAGGTGTGCCAGGCGGCTACCTGGTCGAGTCTGCACACCTTTACCAAGCATTATCAGGTGCATACCTACGCTTCGGCGGACGCCAGCCTAGGTAGACAAGTCCTTCAGGCGGCGGTTGCCCACCTGTAGGACAGGGCTGTTTGACGGCCCTATCACGAGGTATTCTTTTACCCACCCAGGGACTGCTTTTGGACGTCCCAATTGTCTGGGTCTCCCAATTAGGAGCGACAAAGAAGAAGGGAATTTTGTTTACTTACCGTAAATTCCTTTTCTTCTAGCTCCAATTGGGAGACCCAGCACCCGCCCTGTTTTCTTAGGGATTTTTGTTTTTTTCGGGTACACATGTTGTTCATGTTGAATGGTTTCAGTTCTCCGAGGTTTCTTCGGATTGAATTTGTCTTTAAACCTGTTATTGGCTTTCCTCCTTCTTGCTTTTGCACTAAAACTGAGGAGCCCGTGATCCCACGGGAGGGTGTATAGGCAGAAGGGGAGGGGCCTTACACTTTTAAGTGTAATACTTTGTGTGGCCTCCGGAGGCAGTAGCTATACACCCAATTGTCTGGGTCTCCCAATTGGAGCTAGAAGAAAAGGAATTTACGGTAAGTAAACAAAATTCCCTTCTTAATAGCCTTCTTGCGCAGGCTGGCTGCACTTCCATGTGCGCTGAATGATCGGTAATAGATCAGCGCCTCCGGTTATTCTTGGTTCAGACTTTTATCCACAGACATGACTTTATTTACAAAATGTTATGCTGAATGGCAAAGTTGCCTAAAGGCGTTGAGAGTAGAGTGTGAGGTGGCATTTTATATTTTAGGGTGGGTGACACTGAAGGTGACGTATGGTTCTTCTTCAGTACCAGGCGGGCGGGTCACGATATAGACACATTAAAGCTGTTGTGTTTTTTGATGAGAGACTGAAGGTATGACTACCCTCTTTGATTTTGTACAGATTCGTGTATCCCTGAAGGACTGGGCTGATGTAGAACAGTTTCATCAGGAGCTAATCAGCGCGCAGCATTTAGACGCCGTGTACATCTTCAGACAGATGCGTCGTATGCGGGCATTTTATTTCACGGCGATGCCCACTTTGGTAAGTCAGCGGGAGGAGGACGGGTTTATCACACATTACTGCTCGTCATGTTAGACAATCGCGATCTTCATGGTGTGCGCTCCGCTGTCAGCTATCATTGATAGCAGTGCATCCTCTACAGGTAGGATCTTCACCTATTAGCCAGAATGGAGACTGCCTACAAGAAGCATGTCCTGCTACACCGGCCCCCTCCTCATTTGTGCCTTACAGTGAGAGCCTATTGATATAAATGGGCACTGTGTAATGCTTTATTCTCCCTGCTGCGTCATGTGGACATTATACGGGGGGGGCTCCCATTCTATGGACCCTCCCTCTAAGCCAAAAAGCAGCTCCAACCATGATTCATCCAGCCAGGATCTAATAATGCATTCTCCATGCAGCTGCAGGAATATTGGAAGCTCGTCCCTTAATGATCATCTTATTGCTGAGATGGGGTTGTCAGATTTTTTTTTTTTTTATTAACCCATTCCTGTCTTATTCATTTATGAATGTAATGACAGAACCTCGGTGAAGACTGACACACAGAATGAGAGTGATAGAAAGAGACGTAACAGTGCCGATCTATGGAGAGTTAGGTGACATCGTTGTCATTGCTGCCTTTTGTACTACCTACATTTACTATACAGGTAGTAACATTTGGAATTCAGGACCCCACTGCCTTCTTTGATATTCGTGTAGCTCATAAAGTCCTTTAGTTGTCCATAATTACAAGGCTGTACAGACACTGGGCGTATGTTGGGACACTGGGCTTATGTTGGGACACTGGGCATATGTTGGGACACTGGGCTTATGTTGGGACACTGGGCTTATGTTGGGACACTGGGCGTATGTTGGGACACTGGGCGTATGTTGGGACACTGGGCGTATGTTGGGACACTGGGCGTATGTTGGGACACTGGGCGTATGTTGGGACACTGGGCGTATGTTGGGACACTGGGCGTATGTTGGGACACTGGGCGTATGTTGGGACACTGGGCGTATGTTGGGACACTGGGCGTATGTTGGGACACTGGGCGTATGTTGGGACACTGGGCGTATGTTGGGACACTGGGCGTATGTTGGGACACTGGGCGTATGTTGGGACACTGGGCGTATGTTGGGACACTGGGCGTATGTTGGGACACTGGGCGTATGTTGGGACACTGGGCGTATGTTGGGACACTGGGCGTATGTTGGGACACTGGGCGTATGTTGGGACACTGGGCGTATGTTGGGACACTGGGCGTATGTTGGGACACTGGGCGTATGTTGGGACACTGGGCGTATGTTGGGACACTGGGCGTATGTTGGGACACTGGGCGTATGTTGGGACACTGGGCGTATGTTGGGACACTGGGCGTATGTTGGGACACTGGGCGTATGCTGGGACACTGGGCGTATGCTGGGACACTGGGCGTATGCTGGGACACTGGGCGTATGCTGGGACACTGGGCTGTTCGTCGACACTGGGCTGTGCGGCGGCGACACTGAGCTATATGAGGCTGGGCTGCGTGGTGGCAACACTGGTCTGTGTGGCGACATTGGGCTGCGTTGTAACGACATCGGGTTCTGTAAGTATTGGTATGGCGCCGTCAGGATAGCATGCACCAGGCTACCTTTAAATTTTAAAGGCCGCATTCAGACTTCAGGTGTATGGATCATGATTTCCAGGCCGGCGGCTGCTTTTCTGACCCCAATGCAACAGCCACATATATCAGATTGTTGAGTTCAGGTCAGGAGAATGGCGGCCGGTTCGGAAATGTGAATGCAGCCAACTGTATAGGAAAGCCCAGCTGAGCGTGGTGTAACTGTGGGACACTTTGACACCATTTATTTTGCATTTTTTACAGCTGACTTTTAAGTCACAGAAGAGCACACAACGCGAAGTGAGCAAGGAGGAATTTCTGGAAAAAAAGGACAGAGTGGCTGACCTAATGACGCCAGAATCATTGGAGGTAACGTCATCTATGTCGCTTTTAATATCATTTCAATTTGTTCTGGATTTTTATTCTTTTTTTTTTTTTTTTAAGGAAATCATGAATATTCAAGAGCACTACCAGAAAACGAAATGTCATCTCTCTTCTGATAAATCCCAGCCGGATAAGACGCTGAGCTTGATAAAAGAAGATTTTACGGATAATCTACAGTCTTTAGTAGAGGGTTATCACTTCTGGAAGCAAGAAAAAAGGGTAAGAGAAAACCAGCATCCAACACTGAACTGCGTAGACTATCTGGGATCCACATAGACTTCTTCATTGAGTTTTCCAATTGGAAAGCACCAGAAGAACTTTCAGGTCACTCCTTTGCCTGCTTTGCTTCTTGGGAAGTGGTTTTGAGCATTTTTCGGGCACTTTTTCAGACAGGTTTTAGAGATGACCCACCTGAAAAAAAACCATTATCTGGACATATCCTAAACTGATCGTTGTCGGTCTGACGTTCCCCCCCAATCACTGGGAGAAGTTGCAGACCGCCGTGCACTTCCCACCGGCAGGAAAAATGTTGCATGGTGACTACCGGACTGAGTGCGGCAGAGTGAGGGCGAGTCTTTATGAGTGCCCATCTCATATGATGTGCCTTGTGTTAATGGTGAAGGGGGTCATTTTGCTCGTTAGCGGGGTGTAAATAGCTTGGGACCCACCCCAATAATGGGCCATTATTGTTTGACTCAGGGTTTTTTGTAATTTTTTTTTTTTTTTTCTCTTTTGTAAGGCACTAAGAACCCAAACTGATGATGAGCAAGAAGGAACTTCTCAAGAATCAGAGGTAAGTAGTACTACTGCATCCATGCTAAGGCTTATCAAAGGAAGTCATTCAAGCCTGTGGACACCTTTTGACTTGGAAAAATTATGTTTGTGGTTACGATTAGTAGTGATGAGCGGGCACTACCATGCTCGGGTGCTTGGTACTCGTAACTAGTGATGAGCGGGCACTACCATGCTCGGGTGCTTGGTACTCGTAACTAGTGATGAGCGGGCACTACCATGCTCGGGTGCTTGGTACTCGTAACTAGTGATGAGCAGGCACTACCATGCTCGGGTGCTCAGTACTCGTAACTAGTGATGAGCGGGCACTACCATGCTCAGGTGCTCAGTACTCGTAACTAGTGATGAGCGGGCACTACCATGCTCGGGTGCTTGGTACTCGTAACTAGTGATGAGCGGGCACTACCATGCTCGGGTGCTTGGTACTCGTAACTAGTGATGAGCGGGCACTACCATGCTCAGGTGCTCTGTACTCGTAACTAGTGATGAGTGGGCACTACCATGCTCGGGCGCTCAGTATTTGTAACTAGTGATGAGCGGGCACTACCATGCTCGGGTGCTCTGTACTCGTAACTAGTGATGAGCGGGCACTACCATGCTCGGGTGCTTGGTACTCGTAACTAGTGATGAGCGGGCACTACCATGCTCGGGTGCTTGGTACTCGTAACTAGTGATGAGCGGGCACTACCATGCTCGGGTGCTTGGTACTCGTAACTAGTGATGAGCGGGCACTACCATGCTCGGGTGCTCAGTACTCGTAACTAGTGATGAGTGAGCACTACCATGCTCAGGTGCTCTGTACTCATAACTAGTGATGAGCGGGCACTACCATGCTCAGGTGCTCAGTACTCATAACTAGTGATGAGCGGGCACTACCATGCTTAGCTGCTCTGTACTCATAACCAGTGATGAGCGACCATTACCATGCTAACCAGTTACCTTTAGTTAATAACTTTCTATAAAGTTTCAGTCTGCAATCTTCATTAGTTTTCAGATCTCCTGATACAGAGCCAAATCCAGGTTTCATACTTTTTTTTTTTTTTTTTCCTCTTGTGGGAGTGTCTCTCCCAGTAATACAGGCTGGTTATGAGCTCTGTATGTATGCAGAGTGCTGCTGTTTTCATTCGCTCATATTACCATAGCTTCTATCCTGTACCTATTTTCTTTTTTCTGTACTTTCCTCCTTTTCTCTGCCATTCCTGATACTTTACATGCTTTCTCCCCTGTCCCTTCTAACACAAAGCGATTAAAGCCGTCAGGGGCAGAAGATCTGATGAATTTGTAAACTTTTTGCAGATGGCTCAGCCAATGGACTTGCCGCAACAAAGTGGTAGATAATTTGGATAAAGACTATTTCTTGCTTTTAGGGAGCAAATAAACAATAAAAAGAGGGAATTCTGTACAAGGTTTCCATTGCTTTTATTGACACGGCCGTGTTGTTGGCGCAGTCAATCATCCGTACGACAGCCACAAGTGTAATGACTGAGCTGGAAGCGTCCTATCTATCTTGGGCTTAGGTCGGATGGTAGGCTTGTAGTGAGGCTGGGAATTGTGGCTGTAATACGGATGTCACCGGCCATCTTTGTCCTCTGAATGAGGCTTTGATCCAATTTACTCATCCTCTTATATACTCTCGTCTTCATTTATATTTTAGAGTTCAGAGAGAGCAAGACATTTGGCCCAAATAAAATCTAAAACCTACTCTGCAGTGACGCAGGTAAGAGAACATACCTGAGGTTAGCGCAAGCATCTACGTCTTTTAGGTGATACTTGAACAAGAGCTAATTAACACAAAAAGCATCACAGCTTGGTGTTTATCAGGGGTCAGAGAGGCCATACAGACCCCTGCCCACCACCAAAAGTGTGGGTCAGCGGCAGAGTCAGACCATGGAGCAATGGAGGCGGGTGGTTTGGGGAATCACACTTTTTTCTACATCAGGGGTGGGGAACCTCCGGCCCGCAGGCCCGTATGCAGCCCGCAATGACTTTTTCTGCAGCCCCCGAGCTGATTCTCAGGGCCCGCAGAGCTGGGGCGGCAGCCGCATCTGGCTGGCTGCTGGCCCTTTAAAACCCCGCACAGAGTGTTCCTATACCTGAGGAACTACGTCCCCACACTGGCACTGGCTTCGTGAGGACGTACTTTGTAGGCGGGGTAGGTGCAAGGTGCGCTACAATCCAACAAAAGAGGAGCGACTGCCCCATCATCCCCCAGGTCCTACTGTGCCGGGCAGCTCTGTCTGTGCCCGGCGGTGACAGCGGTTCTGTCTGTGCCCGGCGGCGGCAGCTGTCTGTTCCCGGCAGCGGCGGCTCTCTCTGTGCTCGGCGGCGGCTCTCTCTGTGCCCGCAACCTCCCCCAGTGCTCTCTGTGATCCCAGATTACCCAGTTCTCTAACTGCCTCCAACCTCCCCCAGGTCTGTCTGTGTCCCCAGGCTTCCCCAGGTCTGCCTGTGCCCGCAGCCTCCCCCAGGTCTGCCTGTGCCCACAGCCTCCCCCAGGTCTGCCTGTGCCCCCAGCCTCCCCCAGGTCTGCCTCTGCCCCCAGCGCTCTCTGTGCCCCCAGCGTCCTCCAGGTCTGCCTGTGCCCCCAGCCTACCCCAAGTCTGCCTGTGCCCCCAGCCTCCCCCAGGTCTGCCTCTGCCCCCAGCGCTCTCTGTGCCCCCAGCGTCCTCCAGGTCTGCGTGTTTCCCCAGCCTCCCCCAGGTCTGCCTCTGTCCCCAGCGCTCTCTGTGCCCCCAGCGTCCTCCAGGTCTGCCTGTGCCCCCAGCCTCCCCCAGCTCTGCCTGTGCCCCCAGCGCTCTCTGTGCCCCCAGCGTCCTCCAGGTCTGCCTGTGCCCCCAGCCTCCCCCAGGTCTGCCTCTGCCCCCAGCGCTCTCTGTGCCCCCAGCCTCCCCCAGGTCTGCCTGTGCCCCCAGCCTCCCCCAGGTCTGCCTGTGCCCCCAGCCTCCCCCAGGTCTGCCTGTGCCCCCAGCCTCCCCCAGGTCTGCCTGTGCCCCCAGCCTCCCCCAGGTCTGCCTCTGCCCCCAGCCTCCCCCAGCGCTCTCTGTGCCCCCAGCGTCCTCCAGCACTCTCTGTGTCTCCAGCCTCCCCCAGCGCTCTCTGTGTCCCAAGTGCTCTCTGTCTGTGCCCCCCTTTCTCCCCAGTGATCTCTGTGCCCTGAGCCTCCCCCAGTGCTCTCTGTGCACCCAGTTCTATCGGTGTCCCTCCGGCATTCTCGAGGGCTGTCTGTGCCTCCAGTTATATATACCCCCAGCAATGTTTGTGCCCCCCAGCGATGTCTGTGCAACCCAGTGATGTATATACCCCCAGTGATGTCTGTGATGTCTATGCCCCGCTGCTTCCATAGTGATGTATATTCCTCCCAGTCCTATCCAGCAATGTTTATACCCCCCCTAGCTATGTCTGTGCTCCTTATCAATGATGTATTTATCCCCACTGATGTATGTACCCCCCAGTGATGTCTATGCCCACAGCCATGTCTATGTCCGGCAGCTTTTCTAGTAATATATACTCCTCCTAAGTGATGTATTTGCCCTCATCATCTTCTTTGATGTCTATGCCCCCACCCTCCTCAGTGATCTATATTCCTCCCAACCCTCCCCTGTGATGTATATACAGCAGTCCCAGTCAACTCAAATCTGGAAAAGCAGTTTTGAAAAGCAACAAGATCAATATCGCCTAATATTACAGCTGCACCAAAGAGTAGAAGCTCCATCCAGCACAGTGAGTTAATTGTTTGACCAAATATAGCAGGGTAGTTTTCAAGTTGATAGTTTTGTGCGGCCCCCGAAGGTTGGTAGAAATTTCCATATGAAAAAAAGGTTCCCCGCCCCTGATCTACATCATGTGAACGTCCTTGTGGTTTTACATCAATTACCTAGGGTGCAGATGGCACCAGAAAAAAAAAAAAAAGTTATTATTGACTCGTTGCAGAAAGACTAGTCTTGGGGTGCGTGCCCACGATCAGTGTTTGCAGTGTTTTGGATGTAGCGTGTTTTCGCTGTGTCCAAAATTCAGCATTGTACAGTACAAGCACAGTGGATGGGATTTCTAGAAATCCTGTGCCCACTGTGCTTTTTTTTTCCGCAGCAAATACTGACCTGTGGTGCGGTTTTCCAGACTGCAGCATATCAATTGTTTGCTGCGGAATTGCATGCGTCTTCCGTAGGGAGAACACAAGCGAGAGACCGCAGCGCACTGAACCCTGATCATGGGCACGAGCAGCAGCGGTCTCCTGCGGAGGAGACTCGCAGACCCGCAGGTCCGGACTCGCTGCGTCCAGGACACAGTGAGTCCTGATCGTGGACACATACCCTTTATTTGGTAAAAATCAAGAGGTTCAGATACATTTCTTATTTTTATGACTTTGTGCATTCAGGCTGTCAAATCCAGACGTCACCGGCAAGTGGAATTGGTGACGAATTCTACCGAGGCTGGAGTACGTCTGCCGGCCACCAGAGCAGAAAGGGAAAGACTAAGGAGAGCCAGGAAGAAGGCTGAGAGTGAAGCCGCCAAGAAAGGTAAAGATTCCCGTGCCGGCTGCTGACCGTTCTGTCGGTCGTGCAGCGGAATACCGGGGAGTGATCACAGATCTCTCCTGGTATAGCGAGTGGTTACCGTAACTGCTACCTACACCTCCCCAATGACTGGAAGCAAAATGGCAATGCAGGGAGAATCTAACTTCTTTTTTTCCCTGTAGCTGCTGTTCCAGTAATCATTTTAGACATGATTAAAATGCTATTTACCAATAAATCTGCAGGTAAATAGCATTTTTGGAAGGGACAGGTTCACACTGTGTGGATTTCAAACTGTTTCTTCAAGAAAAATCAGGTTATAATTTCCACACTTAATCATATGTTTTTACATTCGCGTTAATTGTGGAAAGTGAAACAAAACAATACAGACCAGCAAAGTTAAATGTGGATATTGGGATCTCAATTGAAAGTAATGGGTAAAGACTGCAACAAATATGTGCAAGTTGCGGGATTGGGTGGGATTGATCAATAAGACATGAAGGTCCCAATAGAGCACATTTACTGACGGTCTGCCCAGGTGCTCAACTTTCCTGACATATTGTATGGATGACTATATTGCAGTTTATCTCTGGGTTTAGTGTCACCTCAAAAATGGTAAATAACCTCTTTATACAGGTATGTAGGGGACTTAGCCTTTAAACTCAATACTACAGGTATGATTTTGATAAAGGCCAGGCCCCATACAAGCTTATATATAGGGTTTCACTAGTGTTTTTTTGGGGTGACTGGCAGGTACTTAAAGGGAGTCAGTCATACTTTATAGTCTTGTATGTAATATAATAGACATTTGCCACTTCAACTGGATATTAAAGGGCCCGTTACATGCTACAATATATTGGGTGATATGTCGTCGGGGTCACGTCGTTAGTGACGCACATCCGGCGCCGTATGACATATCATAGCGTGTCACAGCTATGAGCGACTGTGAACGAGCAAAAATACCTTATCGTTGCTCGTTGACATGTCGCTCATTTTCATAAAATCGATCGTCCTTCTGCGCGCAGGTTGTTCGTCGTTCCCGAGGCAGCACACATCGCTCCGTGTGACACCCCGAGAACGACGAACACAGCTTAACTGCGTCCCGCCGGCAATGCGGAAGGAAGGAGGTGGGCGGGATGTTACGTCCCGCTCATCTCCGCCCCTTCACTTCTATTGGCCGGCCGCTGTGTGACGCCGAACGTCCCACCCCCTTCAGGAAGAGGATGTTCGCCGCCCACAGCGAGCTTGTCCGGGGGTAAGTCCGTGTGACAGGGATTAATGACTTTGTGCGCCACGGGCAACAAATTTCCTGTAGCGCACAAACAATGGGGGCGGGTGCGATCGCACGATAAATCGTCCCGTGTAAAGCGGCCTTAAGAAATATTTTTTTTTCCGAGGATTTTCTATCCACCTGTTAGGCTGAATGCACAATAATTGCATTCCCTGGAGCTTATTCTGTCCCATCACATTACCGATCTGCTGGGGACGTCGGCTTTCTATACTCTCAGCCATGAGGACAAGCCCTTTTTCCATGGGCCGATAACGAGGTCTTCTAAAAAGGTTTATTTCCCGTTATTGGCCCGTGTACACATGGTAATGATCATTCTCCTGCTGATCGGGTCTTTTGTGCATGTGTCGGCAGCTCATCTCCTTGTGTAAGTCGGGGATGTGCTGCAGACAATATGGAAAGGACTGTATTACTTGGCGTTTGCCCCCATTGTTACCCAGGCACATTTTAAGGTGCATGTAATCACAATATCCTTCATATTATCAGTAACGATGGGATTTACCTTTTGATTTTTAGCCCAGACACCAATGCCTCAAAGAAAACCTCAGAAGATGCCAGTTATTCCAGAGGAGGACTCCTCATCCAGCAGTGACGGTACGACCACCAGTGTGTATATATATATATATATATATATATATATATATATATACACACTCTGTAATGCCTGAATATAGACCACTCCTTTATTTCCAAGTTCTTGTGCGACTCCACTATACAAGGGGCATCCCTCACATGTGTCCATGTCCCCGGGTGAGCTATAGGAGTCCACAGCCTGTGTCTGGTACTGCACCCCGATGGGCAGCTTTACTTGAACGCATTAGTCCCATATCTGCCTTTGAGGCTGTTGATTTTAAGTCAGTGACATTCATCTGGTCCATACCTGGACTGTGAATGTTGGAAGTATAAATCTGGTCTGACATGTGGCCCCGCACAATGTTATACTGTCAAATTTGCCATGGGGGTGGAAAATCCACAATATCTTACAAGAGCAGGAAGGTGAATGAGTGTTTATAATTCTCCTCCATATGCTGCGTTGTTATTTTTCATCCTTATTTTTCTTTACGCTGAAGATAGTTCTTAATGACATTGGCTGTATCTTTTGGGGTCAATTTTCTGCAGAAATATATAGTTAGGTCCAGAAATATTTGGACAGTGACACAGTTTTCGCGAGTTGGGCTCTGCATGCCACCACATTGGATTTGAAATGAAACCTCTACAACAGAATTCAAGTGCAGATTGTAACGTTTAATTTGAAGGTTTGAACAAAAATATCTGATAGAAATTGTAGGAATTGTACACATTTCTTTACAAACACTCCACATTTTAGGAGGTCAAAAGTAATTGGACAAATAAACCAAACCCAAACAAAATATTTTTATTTTCAATATTTTGTTGCGAATCCTTTGGAGGCAATCACTGCCTTTAAGTCTGGAACCCATGGACATCACCAAACGCTGGGTTTCCTCCTTCTTAATGCTTTGCCAGGCCTTTACAGCCGCAGCCTTCAGGTCTTGCTTGTTTGTGGGTCTTTCCGTCTTAAGTCTGGATTTGAGCAAGTGAAATGCATGCTCAATTGGGTTAAGATCTGGTGATTGACTTGGCAATTGCAGAATGTTCCACTTTTTTGCACCCATGAACTCTTGGGTAGCTTTGGCTGTATGCTTGGGGTCATTGTCCATCTGTACTATGAAGCGCCGTCCGATCAACTTTGCGGCATTTGGCTGAATCTGGGCTGAAAGTATATCCCGGTACACTTCAGAATTCATCCGGCTACTCTTGTCTGCTGTTATGTCATCAATAAACACAAGTGACCCAGTGCCATTGAAAGCCATGCATGCCCATGCCATCACGTTGCCTCCACCATGTTTTACAGAGGATACGGTGTGCCTTGGATCATGTGCCGTTCCCTTTCTTCTCCAAACTTTTTTCTTCCCATCATTCTGGGACAGGTTGATCTTTGTCTCATCTGTCCATAGAATACTTTTCCAGAACTGAGCTGGCTTCATGAGGTGTTTCTTTGTCGCTCTATTGGGAGACCCAGACAATTGGGTGTATAGGCTATGCCTCCGGAGGCCGCACAAAGTATTACACTTAAAAGTGTTAAGCCCCTCCCCTTCTGCCTATACACCCCCCGTGCTCCCACGGGCTCCTCAGTTTTTTGCTTTGTGCGAAGGAGGTCAGACACGCACGCAGAGCTCCACAGATTGGTCAGCAGCAGCTGCTGACCATGTCGGATGGAAGAAAAGTGAGCCCATATAGGGCCCCCAGCATGCTCCCTTCTCACCCCACTCTTGTCGGTGGTGTTGTAAGGTTGAGGTATCCATTGCGGGTACGGAGGCTGGAGCCCACATGCTGTTTTCCTTCCCCATCCCCCTCAGGGCTCTGGGTGAAGTGGGATCTTATCGGTCTCCAGGCACTGAGACCGTGCTTCATCCACAACTCCTGTGGAGCCTGCTGGATAGGAGCCGGATACCGTTCAGGGACATGGCCCTGCTACTTGGAGGTACTCTGTATCCCTGTGGGGACGCGCACAGCAACACTCCAGCCTTGCTGGGTGTGCTAGTGCGCCGGGGACCACGGCGCTGACCGGGTTTACATGTGCCATTACACACTCAGCGTTGCTGAGTGTGTTTATGTATAGGGACTGCCGCACTGACCGCCGCGGCCATGGAAACTGCGGCGCGGCTGGGACTTGTAGTGCGCCGGGGACTTTCACGCCGGCCGCGCTTTTACGGCGGCCGCGTTTATTACTAGAGTCCCCGGCTTTTTGCGGCCTAGTCTCTTTTCCTCCCGCCCCCAGCCCTGACAGGCAGGGGAAGGGCGGGACGCTGCACAGAACGAGCAGCACTGAGGGCTGGAGCATGCTTTGCATACTCCACCCCTCTCACTGTGCACAGTGCGGGCACCAGTTCCCGCACTTTCTGGGTCACGCCCACGGCTCCCTCCTCTCTTCAGGACGCTGGCAGCCATTCCTATCAGCTCCTCGGACGCTGCAGAGGGGGACAAAGTCTAGGAGACCCAGGCAGGGACTCTGGTGGCCTCACAACCGCTTAGGCGGTGGTAAGCAGCACCTGTGGTGCTAGCCCCATTGTGCAGTAGTGTATCATTATATGTTTATGGTATATATATTTTACACTGTGTGGTGCACAGCAGATTTCTGGCTATATACCCTATTGTGTTACTCAGGGAAGATAATAGCATGGCGCCCACAAAAGGCAGGGGTACCAAAACACAGGCTTATTATGCTGCCTGCGCCGCATGTACGACCCCGCTACCGGCAGGTTCCACTGACCCTCATTGTGTGCACTGTTCGGCCCCTGTGGCACTTACTCAGCCGGAGCCTCTGCTAAGAGGGGCCCAGGGGGAGCCACCTGCTAACACTGTTCAGGTGACGGGGACGGAGTTTGCAAAACTCTCTGAGACTATGGCTAAGATACTGGAAGCCTTGCAGTCCAGGCCGGTATCTCAGCACAGGGACTCTATTGAATCTTGGTTCCCTGGCCCATCTCAGCTGGACCAACAATGTCCTCCCGGGGTATCTCATGGATCCCAGGCTGAGGGTTCTGACACAGACCCCAGCCCCAGACCGACTAAGCGCGCTCGCTTAGATTGTCCCTCGACGTCATCATATTGTTCAGGGTCTCAGCAAGGGGAATCTCTGGTTGATGACGCGGAGACAGCTGATCAGGATTCTGATCCTGAGGCCGCTCTCAATCTTAATACTCCGGACGGGGACGCCATAGTGAATGACCTTATTGCGTCCATCCATCGTATGTTGGATATTTCTCCCTCAGCTCCTCCGGTGGAGGACTCAGCTTCTCAGCAGGAGAAATTCCGGTTCAGGTTCCCCAAGCGTACACAGAGTATGTTTCTGGACCACTCTGATTTCAGAGAGGCAGTCCAGAATCACCATGCTTGTCCAGATAAGCGTTTTTCTAAGCGCCTTAAGGATACACGTTATCCTTTTCCCCCTGACGTGGTCAAAAGTTGGACTCAGTGTCCCAAAGTGGATCCTCCAATCTCCAGACTGGCGGCTAGATCCATACTTGCAGTGGAAGATGGGGCTTCACTCAAAGATGCCACTGACAGGCAGATGGAACTCTGGTTGAAATCCATCTATGAAGCTATCGGCGCTTCTTTTGCCCCAGCGTTCGCAGCCGTATGGGCGCTACAAGCTATCTCAGCAGGTCAAGCGCAAATCGACGCAGCCACACGCACGTCCGCGCCACAGGTGGCGTCCATAACCACTCAGACGTCGGCATTTGCGTCTTACGCTATTAATGCTGTCCTGGACTCTGCGAGCCGTACGGCGGTTGCAGCCGCCAATTCGGTGGTACTCCGCAGGGCTTTGTGGCTACGGGAATGGAAGGCAGATTCTGTTTCCAAAAAGCGCTTAACCAGTTTGCCAATTTCTGGCGACCGATTGTTTGGCGAGCGTTTGGATGAAATCATCAAACAATCCAAGGGAAAGGATACATCCTTACCCCAGCCCAAACCGAACATACCCCAACAGAGGAGGGGGCAATCGAGGTTTCGGTCCTTTCG
Source organism: Anomaloglossus baeobatrachus (assembly GCF_048569485.1). Lineage (NCBI taxonomy): Eukaryota > Metazoa > Chordata > Amphibia > Anura > Aromobatidae > Anomaloglossus > Anomaloglossus baeobatrachus. Next base: position 42,763,826 of record NC_134364.1, on the reverse strand, counting down.
TGGCGCGGGCAGGTCCCAATTCTCCTCGTCTAAAAGGCCTCAGAAAGATCAAAGGAACTCTGATTCATGGCGGTCTAAGTCACGTCCTAAAAAGACCACCGGAGGTGCCGCTACCAAAGCGGCTTCCTCATGACTTTCGGCTTCCTCAACCCGCATCCTCGGTCGGTGGCAGGCTCTCCCGCTTTTGCGACACCTGGCTGCCATGGGTAAAAGACAGTTTGGTGAGAGACATTCTGTCTCACGGTTACAAGATAGAGTTCACCTCTCGTCCCCCGACTCGATTCTTCAGGTCCTCCCCGCCTCCCGAGCGAGCCGAGGCTCTTCTGCAGGCGCTGGGCACTCTGAAGGCAGAAGGAGTGGTGGTCCCTGTTCCTCTTCAGCAACAGGGTCACGGTTTTTACTCCAACCTGTTTGTGGTCCCAAAGAAGGACGGGTCTTTCCGTCCTGTCCTGGACCTGAAACTGCTCAACAAACACGTAAAGGCCAGGCGGTTCCGGATGGAATCGCTCCGCTCCGTCATCGCCTCAATGTCCCAAGGAGATTTCCTGGCATTGATCGATATCAAAGATGCTTATCTACACGTACCGATTGCCCCAGAGCATCAGCGCTTCCTGCGCTTCGCCATAGAAAACGAACACCTGCAGTTCGTGGCACTGCCGTTCGGCCTGGCAACAGCCCCACGGGTTTTCACCAAGGTTATGGCTACTGTAGTAGCGGTCCTCCACTCTCAGGGTCACTCGGTGATCCCTTACTTGGACGATCTCCTGATCAAGGCACCCTCTCAAGAGGCATGCCAACACAGCCTCGACGCTACCCTGGAGACTCTCCAGAGTTTCGGGTGGATCATCAATTTTCCAAAGTCAAATCTGACACCGGCCCAATCACTCACATACCTTGGCATGGAGTTTCATACCCTCTCAGCGATAGTGAAGCTTCCGCTGATCAAGCAGCGGTCACTTCAGACAGGGGTACAATCTCTCCTTCAAGGCCAGTCACACCCCTTGAGGCGCCTCATGCACTTCCTGGGGAAGATGGTGGCAGCAATAGAGGCAGTTCCTTTCGCACAGTTCCACCTGCGTCCTCTTCAATGGGACATCCTACGCAAATGGGACAGGAAGCCGACGTCCCTCGACAGGAACGTCTCCCTCTCTCAGGCAACCAAAGCTTCCCTTCGGTGGTGGCTTCTTCCCACTTCATTATCGAAGGGGAAATCCTTCCTACCCCCATCCTGGGAGGTGGTCACGACGGACGCGAGTCTGTCAGGGTGGGGAGCGTTTTTTCTCCACCACAGGGCTCAGGGTACGTGGACCCAGCAAGAGTCCTCGCTTCAGATCAATGTTCTGGAAATACGGGCAGTGTATCTTGCCCTGAAAGCGTTCCAGCAGTGGCTGGAAGGCAAGCAGATCAGAATTCAGTCGGACAATTCCACAGCGGTGGCATACATCAACCACCAAGGCGGCACACGCAGTCGGCAAGCCTTCCAGGAAGTCCAGCGGATTTTGATGTGGGTGGAAGCCACGGCCTCCACCATCTCTGCAGTTCACATTCCAGGCGTGGAAAACTGGGAAGCAGATTATCTCAGTTGCCAGGGCATGGACGCAGGGGAATGGTCCCTTCACCCGGACGTGTTTCAGGAGATCTGTTGCCGCTGGGGGGTGCCGGACGTCGACCTCATGGCGTCCCGGCACAACAACAAGGTACCGACGTTCATGGCACGGTCTCAAGATCCCAGAGCTCTGGCGGCAGACGCCTTAGTTCACGATTGGTCGCAGTTTCAGCTCCCTTATGTGTTTCCTCCGCTGGCACTGTTGCCCAGAGTGTTACGCAAGATCAGGGCCGACTGCCGCCGCGTCATCCTCGTCGCTCCAGACTGGCCGAGGCGGTCGTGGTACCCGGATCTGTGGCACCTCACGGTCGGCCAACCGTGGGCACTGCCAGACCGACCAGACTTGCTATCTCAAGGGCCGTTTTTCCATCTGAATTCTGCGGCCCTCAACCTGACTGTGTGGCCATTGAGTCCTGGATCCTAGCGTCTTCAGGGTTATCTCAAGACGTCATTGCCACTATGAGACAGGCTAGGAAACCAACGTCCGCCAAGATCTACCACAGGACGTGGAAAATTTTCCTGTCATGGTGCTCTGCTCAGGGTTTTTCTCCCTGGCCTTTTGCCTTGCCCACTTTTCTGTCCTTCCTTCAATCTGGACTGGAAAAGGGTTTGTCGCTCGGCTCCCTTAAGGGACAAGTCTCAGCGCTCTCTGTGTTTTTCCAGAAGCGCCTAGCCAGACTTCCACAGGTACGCACGTTCCTGCAGGGGGTTTGTCACATCGTTCCTCCTTACAAGCGGCCGTTAGAACCCTGGGATCTGAACAGGGTGCTGCTGGTTCTTCAGAAACCACCATTCGAGCCAATGAGAGATATTTCTCTCTCACGCCTTTCGCAGAAAGTGGCTTTTCTAGTAGAAGTCACTTCACTTCGGAGAGTGTCTGAGCTAGCAGCGCTGTCATGCAAAGCCCCTTTCCTGTTTTTTCACCAGGACAAGGTGGTTCTGTGTCCGGTTCCGGAATTTCTCCCTAAGGTGGTATCCCCCTTTCATCTCAATCAGGATATCTCCTTACCTTCTTTTTGTCCGCATCCAGTTCACCAATGTGAAAAGGATTTGCACTTGTTAGATCTGGTGAGAGCACTCAGACTCTACATTTCTCGCACGGCGCCCCTGCGCCGCTCGGATGCACTCTTTGTCCTTGTCGCTGGCCAGCGTAAAGGGTCACAGGCTTCCAAATCAACCTTGGCTCGGTGGATCAAGGAGCCAATTCTCGAAGCCTACCGTTCGGCTGGGCTTCCGGTTCCCTCAGGGCTGAAGGCCCATTCTACCAGAGCCGTGGGCGCGTCCTGGGCTTTGAGGCACCAGGCTACGGCTCAGCAGGTGTGTCAGGCGGCTACCTGGTCGAGCCTGCATACTTTCACGAAACACTATCAGGTGCATACCTATGCTTCGGCGGATGCCAGCCTAGGTAGACGAGTCCTTCAGGCGGCGGTTGCCCACCTGTAGGAAGAGGCCGTTTTACGGCTCTCTTATGAGGTATTATTTTACCCACCCAGGGATTGCTTTTGGACATCCCAATTGTCTGGGTCTCCCAATAGAGCGACAAAGAAGAAGGGAATTTTGTTTACTTACCGTAAATTCCTTTTCTTCTAGCTCTAATTGGGAGACCCAGCACCCGCCCCTGTTTTTTTGTGTACACATGTTGTTCATGTTGATTGGTTTCAGTTCTCCGATATTCCTTCGGATTGAATCTACTTTAAACCAGTTTATAATTTTTTCCTCCTTCTTGCTTTTGCACCAAAACTGAGGAGCCCGTGGGAGCACGGGGGGTGTATAGGCAGAAGGGGAGGGGCTTAACACTTTTAAGTGTAATACTTTGTGCGGCCTCCGGAGGCATAGCCTATACACCCAATTGTCTGGGTCTCCCAATTAGAGCTAGAAGAAAAGGAATTTACGGTAAGTAAACAAAATTCCCTTCTTTTCAGCAAATTTAACTCTGGCCTGTCTATTTTTGGAATTGATTAATGGTTTGCATCTAGATGTGAACCCTTTGTATTTATTTTCATGGAGTCTTCTCTTTACTGTTGACTTAGAGACAGATACACCTACTTCACTGAGAGTGTTCTGGACTTCAGTTGATGTTGTGAACGGGTTCTTCTTCACCAAAGAAAGTATGCGGCGATCATCCACCACTGTTGTCATCCGTGGACGCCCAGGCCTTTTTGAGTTCCCAAGCTCACCAGTCAATTCCTTTTTTCTCAGAATGTACCCGACTGTTGATTTTGCTACTCCAAGCATGTCTGCTATCGCTCTGATGGATTTTTTCAGCCTCAGGATGTTCTGCTTCACCTCAATTGAGAGTTCCTTAGACCGCATGTTGTCTGGTCACAGCAACAGCTTCCAAATGCAAAACCACACACCTGTAATCAACCCCAGACCTTTTAACTACTTCATTGATTACAGGTTAACGAGGGAGACGCCTTCAGAGTTAATTGCAGCCCTTAGAGTCCCTTGTCCAATTACTTTTGGTCCCTTGAAAAAGAGGAGGCTATGCATTACAGAGCTAAGATTCCTAAACCCTTTCTCCGATTTGGATGTGAAAAACTCTCATATTGCAGCTGGGAGTGTGCACTTTCAGCCCATATTATATATATATAATTGTATTCCTCAACATGTTTTTGTAAACAGCTAAAATAACAAAACTTGTGTCACTGTCCAAATATTTCTGGCCCTGACTGTATGAATTTGGAGCCAATGTCATTAAGAATGATCTTCAGTGTAAACAAGAACAAGGAGCCCTGGGAGTCATGATCCAGCCCCCACGGAGCCCTGGGAGTAATGATCCGGCCCCCACAGACTCCCGGGAGTAATGATCCGGCCCCCACAGACTCCCGGGAGTAATGATCCGGCCCCCACAGACTCCCGGGAGTAATGATCCGGCCCCCACAGAGCCCTGTAAGTCATGATCCGGCCCTCACAGAGCCCTGGGAGTCATAATCCGGCTCCCACAGAGCCCAAGGAGTCATGATCCGGCCCCCACAAAGCCCTGGGAGTCATGATCCGGCCCCCAAAGAGCCCCGGGAGTCATGATCTGGCCCCCACAGAGCCCCGGGACTTATGATTCGGCCCCCTCAGAGCCCCGACAGTACTCAACCGGCCCTCACAGACTCCCGGGAGTCATGATCCGGCCCCCACAGACTCCCGGGAGTCATGATCCGGCCCCCACAGACTCCCGGGAGTCATGATCCGGCCCCCACAGACTTCCGGGAGTCATGATCCGGCCCCCACAGACTCCCGGGAGTCATGATCCGGCCCCCACAGACTCCCGGGAGTCATGATCCGGCCCCCACAGACTCCCGGGAGTCATGATCCGGCCCCCACAGACTCCCGGGAGTCATGATCCGGCCCCCACAGACTCCCGGGAGTCATGATCCGGCCCCCACAGAGCCCCGGGAGTCATGATCCGGCCCCCACAGAACCATGATCTCACATCATCAGGATCTGCACAAGCTTCATACACAGTAGATTGAGGGTTACTTCTCCAAGATGTTTGAAACAACCTCCCTGAATTGATGAAGACAAAGGGCAGACACATTAGATATTAATCTGATATTGATTTTTCTTTTATTCATTCACTTAATAGTTTGCATTTTTTTTATTTTTGTTTTACTAATTAACACTTATGTGTGACAGCATTCTTACCCTGCAGCATTTTTTTCACACCTACCGAAAACTTTTGGAATACTAAACATAACATAATAAATAGATTTTCCCATAGATACATTTGGTTTTGGTATAAATAGTGTTTGCAGCTAATCCACAATGTGTGAACACTCCCCAGAGATGAGCTGAATGATGACGTCCAGTTGTCAGTTTATTCATACATTTCCAGGAGAAATAAGGGGAACAGTGCAATGCAGAGGACACATCCTGGGGATCAGTGATGGGAAGGAGCCATGAAATAATGATTTTCTAGGATGTGATGGCTGATATGGAGCTTTTGTAGTAAAATCCCTGCTTTTCTGTATTCACTTTTGCAGATCTTCCACCTTCAAAAAGACAGAAAAAGGATGAAGATCCTCCATCTTGGCTGCCAAGTGGAAAGTGTTAGGAGCGGTACAGGACGACATTGGGACAGTTGTATATAGATTAAATATTTCAGATTAGTCTCAGCACAATATTCTTCTCTGTTTTTGTTGTCACCTTAGTATCAATAAATATAAAAAAAATCACATGTAATTTGTGTATTCTATTTCATGTGTCTGGTGCAAGAGGGAAATTATTCATTAAATAGAATATCCCCCAAAATTCAGATAATTGCCAGATATAAAACAAGTCTGTGCATCACACAAAGACAGTAGATTGTAGAGCTGCTTCTCATGGCTTGCTCTTCATCCCACCATTAGATACTTGGAAAAGAACATGAAAGGTAACACTAAATGTAAAGGGATTGACTGAGATTAGAAAAATACGAGGGGCTGCTGATAAGTCTTTGGCTTTGTGATCTTTTTTGTTTCTATGGTAACAAATGTTACATCACATGAAAGCCTGATGTGTCTAATATATGTTTTCAGAATGTTGTGTTTGTTGCTTATGGCAACAGTGTTCTACGCACGCAGGAAATCAAAATGCGGAGTCTAGTGCGATATTCACAGCAACTGCACAGTGTCTGCAAGGAAAGTCCGTGAAGGATATTCATGGTGATATGTCGCAGACATTGGGGGATCAGTGCCCTTCATATTCCACAGATAAGAACTGGGTTGCCAAATTTTAAACGGGCCACTTCAGCCCCGATGATGAGGAACGCCCTGGACGACCGAGAGTGGTTGTTGTTCTGGAGATCGTCGATGCTGTGCACAACCTCATACTGGAGAATCCACGAATTTCAGCTAAAGCAATAGCAGACATCATGGGGATTTCCCGGGAACGTGTTTGTGTCATTATCCATGAACATTTGGACATTAGGAAGCGATCTGCAAAGTGGCTCCACAAATGTTTGACAACAGATCAGAGAAGCAGCGAGTGACAACTTCCCGGTCCATTTGTCAGCATTTCCGGACTGATAAGAACTTTCTGGAGCGACCGGTCACTATGGATGAGACCTGGATTTATTTGTATGACCCTGAAAACAAGGAGCAGTCAAAAGAGTGGAGGCACAGTGGTTCTCCTCGTCCAAAGAAGTTCAGAATGCAAAAATCAGCCACTGAGGTGATGGTGTCTGCGTGCTGGGATAAGGAGGGCGTGCTGCTAGTGGACTACCTTTAAAAGGGTTCCACCATCAGTGCAAGGTATTACACTGAACTTTTGGACCAATTGAAGACAGCTCTGAAGGTCAAAAGGCGCGGCAAGCTGTGCAAAGGAATCTTATTCCTGCAAGACAATGCCTCCGCTCACACTGCACAAGCGACCACAGCAAAACTGCAGAGCTGGGCTTCCAGTTGATTGACCACCCATCTAAGGCTATGTGTCCACGGTAGAATGTACCTGCGGATTTTTCTGCATGAAAATCCGCGACTTTCGCGGCAAATACGCACCTTATTTTTGCCGCGGATTTACCGCGGATTACCGCGGATTTTGATGCAGATTTTTTTTTTTCCCCATTCTATACCCAAAATCCGCACCAAAATCCGCAACAATAATTGACATGCTGCAGATTTTTCCGGATCAAAATCCGCGGCAAATCCGCCGCGGAAAAATCCGCAGCATGGACACAGCATTTCCAAAATGCCATTGAAATGGCTTGGAAGTGCCGATGCTGAAAATTTTCGGAAAATCTGCGGTAAATCCGCGGCAAATCTGCGGCAAAATTCGCGCAAAATCCGCAGCGTGGACACATAGCCTTATTCACCAGATCAAGCTCCCTCCGACTATCATCTGTTTCCAAACCTGAAGAATGATTCATTGCTCTCAGTGAGAGAAACAAAAATAAAATGTTGTAGTTGTGATACCTTTTAATGGCTAACTAAAATTAAAATAAAATATGATGTTATAAAGCAAGCTTTCAAGACATCTCAGGTCTCTTCCTCAGACATTAAAAGGTATCACAACTACCACATTTTAATTTAGTTTCTCTCACCCTGGTTGGTGAAACAATCCTGTGATGGATTGGCAATCCAGGGAAATTCTGGAGTGGGGAAATTACTGTCTTGGTAATTGCCTGAGCACTTCTCTCTCTACGGAGACCTTACCGGCATTTTTGTCAGGGTTTGAGGATGTATTTTTAGAGAGCGGTTGTCAGGTTTTGTCTCCCCATTATGTATACAACTGCCCCATTAATCTGCTTCCTGGTTCAGAGTACCTCCAGAGACCCTGTTTTCAGAGTACCCGCGGAGAGCCTTTATTCAGAGTACCCCCGGAGAGCCTTTTTCTTCAGAGTACCCCCGGAGAGCCTTTCTTTGTCGCTCCATTGGGAGACCCAGACAATTGGGTGTATAGCTTCTGCCTCCGGAGGCCACACAAAGTATTACACTTAAAAGTGTAAACCCCTCCCCTCTGCTATACACCCTCCCGTGCATCACGGGCTCCTCAGTTTTCATGCTTTGTGCGAAGGAGGCAGACATCCACGCATAGCTCCACATCTTAGTCAGCAGCAGCTGCTGACTAGGTCGGATGGAAGAAAAGAGGGCCCATATTGGGCCCCCAGCATGCTCCCTTCTCACCCCACTCTGGTCGGCGGTGTTGTTAAGGTTGAGGTACCCATTGCGGGTACACAGGCAGGAGCCACATGCTGTTTTCCTTCCCCATCCCTATAGGGCTCTGGGTGAAGTGGGATCCTAATCGGTCTCCAGGCACTGGGACCGTGCTCCCTCCGCAGCCCCTGGGGAATCTGCTGGATAGGAGCCGAGTATCATCAGGGACAAGGCCCTGCTACTGTGAGGTACTCTGTGTCCCCGTGGGGACCGCGCATGGAGCGCTTGTGCCATACACACTGCAGCACTGCTGGGTGTGTTAGTGCGCCGGGGACTACCGCGCCGGCCGCGCTTATATGCCGGCCGCGCTTATAACTTTAGTCCCCGGCTTTTGCGGCCTAGTTTCGCTTATTCCCGCCCACAGGCCTGCCAGTCAGGGGAAGGGCGGGACGCTGCACAAGACGTCAGTGCTGAGGGCTGGAGCATACTCTGTATCCTCCTCCCCCCTCACTCAGCACAGTGGGGCACTAGATTCCCGCACTTTCTAGGGCACGCCCACGGCCCCCTCCTCCTCACAGAACGCCGGCAGCCATTCCTGTCAGCACTTCTGACGCTGGAGAGGAGAGACAACACTGGGAGGCCTGGGCAGGGATTCTGGTGATCACACAACCGCTTGTGCGGTCGGTAAGCAGCACCTGAGGTGCTGGCCCCACTGAGTGCCGAAGTGTAATATATATATATATATATATATATATATATATATATATATATATATATAATATATATATATAATATATATGCTTGTATGCTTGATTTACACTGTATGGTCGCACTGTGCATTTTTGGCTACTACTGGAGAAGCCGTACAGTCCAGGCTGGTGATTCAGCCCGGGCACTGTTCAATCATTAAACCGCCCCCGGACCTGCCAGTCAGGGGGAAGGGCGACACAGTTGGGCTGACGCCGACAGTAAGGGCCGGAGCACACTTCGCTGTCCTCCGCCCCCCTCACTAAGCACGCTGATCCCCGCAAGTTACTCAGTGTCCCCTTGGGGACGGTGCAGAGAGCACCTTGGCCTCAGACTTGGCGACCACCGCGCCGACCGCGCCTGCTTGCCGGCCGCGGTCTGTAACTTTAGCTCCCGGCTTTTGCGGCCTAGCGCCTTAAACTCCCGTCCCTGGCCCTGCCAGTCAGGGGGAAGGGCGGGACGGTCAGTCGGAGGCTAGCAGTGAGGGCTGGAGCACACTTGGTGTCCTCCGCCCCCCTCACTTTTCACTCAGGGTACCAGATTCCCGCACTTTTGGGGTTATGCCCACGGCTCCCCCCTCCACTGTATACGCCGACAGCCATATTTTCAGGGTCGGTACACCAGGGGGTTTCTTCTCGATGCTGGGCCCCCTAGAGTGATGAACTGTATATGTGATGAACGGTATATATGGATATATAATGTTTGTATGCAGTTTCACAGTTCGGCTGTACATATGTATCCTCAGTGGTCACTGTGAACATTGCTCGGGCCATGTGGCACTCGCTCAGCCGGAGACGGGGGCACTGGTTGAGCTCCGCCGGCGTTCCCTGTCCAGGCGGCAGGGACAGAGTTGCAGTTTTTGCTGAGAAACTCTCTGGGCCATTTTCACTATCCATGTCTCAGGCTATGGACAAATGGTCGGCTAAGAGACTAGGAGTTTGCAGTCCAGACCGGCCCCTTACACAGGCCCCGGGCACTGCGGGATCGCCCCAGGCCTCTATCGGTCTGCGACGAAGCGTGTTCCTGGGGTGGCCTCTAGTTATTACGTGGTGAACTCCAGCACGAACCGCAGTCCCAGTCCGGCTAAGCAGCCTTGCTTGGAATCTTCCCCGACTTCTCCAAGGGTCTCAGCTTGAGGACCCTCTAGAGGATGGGGCGGAGGTCGCAACCCAGGACTCTGTCCGGACGTGGCTCTTAAGGCTTCACAGATACTGTCCAGAAGCACACCTTCCCGGACAAGCTTTTTACTGAACGCCTTATAACACACGTTGTCCCTTCCCCTCTGACGTTGTTAAGGCTTGGGCTCAGTGTCATAAGGTGCCCTCCAGCCTCTTGACTGGCGGCTAGATCAGTAGTAGCAGTGGCTGGCGAGTCCACGCTCAAGAATGCCACGGACAGACAGATAGAACTCCTAATGAGATCCATCTATGAAGCCATAGGCGCGTCCGTTGCCCCAGCCTTTACAGGGGTGGGCACTCCAGGCTATCTCAGCTGCTCTGTCTGAGATCAATGCGGTCTTCCGGTGCTCCGCAATTAGCGTCTTTGACGTTTCAGGCGGTGGTATTTTCATCCTCCGCCGTGCAAAGACCGATGTAGGAGGCATTCTGTCTTACGGTCACAGGATAGAGCTCAGTTCTCGTCCTCCGACTCGTTGCTTCAGAGCATCTCCGTCCCCCGAGCGAGCCGAGGCACGTTTCCAGGCGGTGAACACTCCAAAAGCAGGAGGAGTTGCGATCCTCGTTCCCCTTCAAGAACGTAGTCGCGGCTTTTTACTCCAGCTTGTTCGTGGTACCAGATAGGACGGATCACTCCGGCCCGTTCTGGACTTCACACTGCTCAACGGACAGGGAACCTGACGGTTCCGGATGGAATTTCTCCGCTTGCCATCGCCCTTGATGGCCCAAGGAGGCTTCTTAGCGTCAATCGACATCAGGGATACTTATCTCCACGTGCCGATTGTACCAGAATATCAGCGCTTCCTGCGCTGCGCCTAGCGGTCCTACTATCTCAGGCAATGTACTGGTCAAGGCCCCCTCTCGGGTGGCATGGCATCACAGCCTGAACATTGTTCTAGAGACTCTCCAGAGATTCGGGTGGTTCATCAATTTTCCCAAAGTCAAAATTGACACCAGCACAATCACTGACATATCTCGGCATGGAGTTTCATACTCTATCAGCGATAGTGAAGCTTCCGCTGGACAAACAGCGTTCACTACAGACAGGGGTGCAATCGCTCCTTCGAGCCCAGTCACACCCTTTGAGGCGCCTCATGCATTTCCTAGAGAAGTTGGTGGCAGCAATGGAGGCAGCTCCGTTTGCGCAGATTCATCTGCGCCCACTTCAATGGGACTTTCTCCACAAATGGGACAGCGTCCCTCGACAGGAACGTTGCTCCTTCTCGGGCAGCCAAGGCCTCCCTTCAGTGGCGGCTTCTTCCCACTTCTTCTCGAAGGAAAAGTCCTTCCTGCCCATATCCTGGGCTGTGGTCACGGCGGACGCGAGTCTGTCAGGGGGTCTTCCTCCGCCACAGGGCTCAGGGTACATGTACTCAGCAGAGTCCTCCCTACAGATCAATGTTCTGGAGGGAAGGGCAGTGTCTAGCCCTAAAAGCGTTCCAGCCATGGCTGGAAGATAGGCAGATTCGAATTCAGTCGGACTACGCCACGGCGGTGGCATACATCAACCGCCAAGGCGGCACAAGCAGTCGGCAAGCCTTCCAGCAAGTCCGGCGGATTCTGCTGTGGGTGGAAGCCACAGCCTCCACCATCTCCGCAGCTCACATCCCGGGCGTAGAAAACTGGGAAGCAGACTTTCTCAGTCGCCAGGGCATGGACACAGGGAATGGTCTCTTCGACCGGACGTGTTTCAGAGATTTGTTGCCGCTGGGGAAGCTGGACGTCGACCTATTGACGTCCCGGCACAACAACAAGGTCCCGGCATTCATGGCACGTTCTCAAGATCACAGAGCTCTGGCGGCAGACGCATTAGTTCAGGATTGGTCGCAGTTTCCACTGCCTCACGTATTTCCCCCTCTGGCGATGCTGCCCAGAGTGTTACGCAAGATCAGATCCGACTGCCGCCGCGCCATCCTCGCTGGCCGAGGAGGTCGTGGTACCCGGACCTGTGGCATCTCACGGTAGGCTAACCGTGGACACTACCAGACCGGCCAGACTTGCTGTCTCAAGGGCCGTTTTTTCCATCTGAATTCTGCGGCCCTCAACCTGACTGCGTAGCCATTGAATCCTGGATCCTAGCGTCTTCAGAGTTATCTCAAGAGGTCATTGCCACTATGAGACAGGCCAGGAAACCAACGTCCGCCAAGATCTACCACAGGACGTGGAAGATTTTCTTATCCTGGTGCTCTGATCAGAGTTTTACTGTCTGGCCATTCACCTTGCCCACTTTCTGTCCTTCCTTCAATCCGGAATGGAAAAGGGGTTGTCTCTCGGTTCCCTTAAGGGACAAGTTTCGGCGCTTTCTGTGTTTTTTTGTTCAGAAGCGTCTAGCCAGACTCCCTCAGGTACGCACGTTCCTGCAGGGGGTTTGCCACATAGTCCCTCCTTACAAGCGTCGGCTAGAACCCTGGGATCGGAACAGGGTGATACCGGCTCTTCGAAAACCACCCTTCGAGCCAATGAGGGATATTCTCTTTCACGCCTTTCGCAGAAGGTGGTCTTCCTAGTGGCAGTCACGTCACTCCGCAGAGTGTCTGACATAGCAGCGCTGTCATGCAAAGCCCCCCTTCCTGGTGTTTCACCAGGACAAGGTGGTTCTGCGTCCGGTTCCGGAATTTCCCCCGAAGGTGGTATCCTCTGTTCATCTCAATCAGGATATCTCCTTACCTTCTTTTTGTCCTCATCCGGTTCACCAACGTGAAAAGGATTGGCACTTGTTAGATCTGGTGAGAGCACTCAGACTCTACATTTCCCATATGGCGCCCCTGCGCCGCTCGGATGCACTCTTGTCCTTGTCGCTGGCCAGCGTAAAGGGTCACAAGCTCCCAAGTCAACTTGGCTCGGTGGATCAAGGAACCAATTCTTGAAGCCTACCGTTCTGCTGGGCTTCCGGTTCCTTCGGGGCTGAAGGCCCATTCTGCCAGAGCCGTGGGTGCGTCCTGGGCGTTGCTGCACCAGGCTACGGCTCAGCAGGTGTGTCAGACGACTACCTGGTTGAGTCTGCACGCTTTCACGAAGCACTATCTAGTGCATACCTACGCTCGGCAGATGCCAGCTTAGGTAGGCGAGTCCTTCAGGCGGCGGTTGCCCACCTGTAGGAAGGAGCCGTTTTACGGCTCTTTTTACCGAGGTATTCTTTTACCCACCCAGGGACTGCTTTTGGACGTCCCAATTGTCTGGGTCTCCCAATGGAGCGACAAAGAAGAAGGGAATTTTGTTTACTTACCGTAAATTCCTTTTCTTCTAGCTCCAATTGGGAGACCCAGCACCCACCCCTGTTCCCTTCGGGCTGGTTGTTCTTTGTGTACACATGTTGTTCAGATTGAATTGTTCTTGGTTATGGTTTCAGTTCTCCGAACATCCTTCGGATTGAAGTTACCTTAGACCAATTTATAAGTTTCCTCCTTCCTGCTTTTGCACCAAAACTGAGGAGCCCGTGATGCACGGGGGGGTGTATAGGCAGAGGGGAGGGGTTTACACTTTTAAGTGTAATACTTTGTGTGGCCTCCGGAGGCAGAAGCTATACACCCAATTGTCTGGGTCTCCCAATTGGAGCTAGAAGAAAAGGAATTTACGGTAAGTAAACAAAATTCCCTTCTTTTCTTCAGAGTACCCCCAAGAGCCTTTTTCTTCAGAGTACCCCCGGAGAGCCTTTATTCAGAGTACCCCCGAGAGCCTTTTTCTTCAGAGTACCCCCGGAGAGCCTTTTTCTTCAGAGTACCCCCGGAGAGCCTTTTTCTTCAGAGTACCCCCGGAGAGCCTTTTTCTTCAGAGTACCCCCGGAGAGCTTTTTTCTTCAAAGTACCCCCGGAGAGCCTTTTTCTTCAGAGTACCCCCGGAGAGCCTTTATTCAGAGTACCCCCGGAGAGCCTTTTTCTTCAGAGTACCCCCGTAGAGCCTTTTCTTCAGAGTACCCCCGGAGAGCCTTTTTCTTCAGAGTACCCCCGGAGAGCCTTTTTCTTCAGAGTACCCCCGGAGAGCCTTTTTCTTCAGAGTACCCCTGAAGAGCCTTTTTTTCAGAGTACCCCCGGAGAGTATTTTTTTGCAGAGTACCCCCAGAGAGCCTTTTTTTCACAGCACACCCGGAGAGCCTTTTTTTCAGAGTACCCCCGGAGAGCCTTTTTCTTCAGAGTACCCCCGGAGAGCCTTTTTCTTCAGAGTACCCCCGGAGAGCTTTTTTCTTCAAAGTACCCCCGGAGAGCCTTTTTCTTCAGAGTACCCCCGGAGAGCCTTTATTCAGAGTACCCCCGGAGAGCCTTTTTCTTCAGAGTACCCCCGTAGAGCCTTTTCTTCAGAGTACCCCCGGAGAGCCTTTTTCTTCAGAGTACCCCCGGAGAGCCTTTTTCTTCAGAGTACCCCCGGAGAGCCTTTTTCTTCAGAGTACCCCTGAAGAGCCTTTTTTTCAGAGTACCCCCGGAGAGTATTTTTTTGCAGAGTACCCCCAGAGAGCCTTTTTTTCACAGCACACCCGGAGAGCCTTTTTTTCAGAGTACCCCCGGAGAGCCTTTTTTTTCAGAGTACCCCCGGAGAGCCTTTTTTTTCAGAGTACCCCCGGAGAGCCTTTTTTTTCACAGTACCCCCGGAGAACCTTTATTCAGAGTACCCCCAGAGAGCCTTTTTTTCCAGAGTACCCCCAGAGAGCCTTTATTCAGAGTACCCCCAGAGAGCTTTTTTTTCACAGTACCCCTGGAGAGCCTTTTTTTCAGAGTACCCCCAGAGAGCCTTTTTTTTCAGAGTACCCCCAGAGAGCCTTTTTTTCCAGAGTACCCCCAGAGAGCCTTTTTTTCCAGAGTACCCCCAGAGAGCCTTTTTTTCCAGAGTACCCCCAGAGAGCCTTTATTCAGAGTACCCCCAGAGAGCTTTTTTTCCACAGTACCCCCGGAGAGCCTTTTTTTCAGAGTACCCCCGGAGAGCCCTTTTTCATGGTACTGCAACATGGCGTCTGCTAATGATTCCAGAAAATGTTGCGTTCCTTCCCTTCTATGACCTGCCCTGCGCACAAACAGTGGATTTCCACCACATATGAGGTATCTGCGTACTCAGGAGAAATTGTACAATAAATTGTGTGGAGCATTTTCTCCTGTTACCCTTGTGAAAATAAAAAACAAGGAATAGTATTTATGCCGCGTGTGAACAGGGCCTTACAGAGACAAAAAAAGCAAAGTCATAGAGTGAAGCTACAGAGAAGAGACCGTTCTGGCTGCTCCAACTATGAATGGATAAAGAGTCCGGGGCGATTGCTCAATAACCCTCATGGCCAAATGGGTGTGGTTAGGGGCGTGGTTAAAATTTGCCTAATTTTCCCTCTTTCTGTGCTTCATAAATTGGGAGGTCTGCAAACTATGGACAACAGTATAATATTTCATTCTTTTTATACACTCTGTAACTGTTACCAGTCAGTCTCAGCCTGTAGGGGTCGCCATGCACCACGGTGACGTCACTGCAGGCTGACTTTCTATTTCCGGTCTGCATTGTTCCCCTCTCACGACTTTTTCCGTTGTCGAGGACTGGCAGGCAAGTGCGCATGCGCGCTCAGAATTCTCGTCTCCTAGCAACCGGCTGCGCGACTGTAGCAACGGAAACATGGTGAGTACCGGCGGCGGATCCCTGTTCTCCCGGTACCGGGGCGGGTTAGGACCTGGGCGGCAGCGGGATAAGGATGTGGGGACATGGCTGCACCGTGTGCGATGGCCGAGCCCTATCTGTCAGGGCTCAGCGTGGGAATGCTGACACTTGTAGTGTGCAGACCCGTTATTATTACACACTAGCTGTAGTACCCGGCGTTACCCGGGATAGTAACTAAGTGGCTCTCTCTCTGTCTGTTCCTCCTTGTCTGTCTGTCTCTGTTTGTCTCGGTCTCTCTCTCTCCCCGTCTGCCTCCGTCCCCCCCGTCTGCCTCCGTCCCCCGTCTGTCTGTGCCCCCCATCTGTCTCTGTCCCCGTCTGCCTGTGCCCCCCGTCTGTCTCTGCCCCCATCTGTCTCTGTCCCGTCTGCCTGTGCCCCCATTTCTCTCTGTCCCCGTCTGCCTTTGTCCCCATCTGTCTCTGTCTGCCTGTGTCCCCCATCTGTTTCTGTCCCCGTCTGCCTGTGTCCCCATCTGTCTCTGTCCCCGTCTGCCTGTGTCCCCATCTGTCTCTGTCCCGTCTGCCTGTGCCCCCCATCTGTCTCTGTCCCGTCTGCCTGTGCCCCCCATCTGTCTCTGTCCCGTCTGCCTGTGCCCCCCATCTGTCTCTGTCCCGGTCTGCCTGTGCCCCCCGTCGGCCTGTGCCCCCGTCTGTCTCTGTCCCCGTCTGTCTCTGTCCCCGTCTGTCTCTGTCCCGGTCTGCCTGTGCCCCCGTCTGTCTCTGTCCCCGTCTGCCTGTGCCCCCGACTGTCTGTCTCTCTCTATCCATCTCTCCACAGAATTCATATTACCTCACACATAAGTTTCTTATACTAACATGTCAGGCAGCAGCTGCTAAAGAAAACAAGATTTTAGGGTGTATAAAAAGAGAGATTAGATCCCGGGATCCCAACGTATTGTCACCCCTCTATAAATCACTTGTAAGGCCACATCTGGAATATGGGATCCAGTTTTGGGATCCACATTTTAAAAAGGACATTCAGAAATTAGACCAACAAAACAAAGCAATCACTGATCTCGGGGAGACCAGCCAGAGAAAACACCGCCAGCAGCCAACGAGGGCGCTCAACACAGTGAAATCCTAGGTACATTGCCCCCTGGGAAATATGCAAATCAAAAAGGTCCGTGGAGCCTCTGTTAGGAGTCTCAACACAGAAACCAGCCAGATATCCCTCCGGGAAGGGCCCAGCCAAGGAGTGACTCTTTTTAGGAGACCACCATAACCACCATATTAAGTGGCCCTTTTAGTCAATATCCAACTTTTTGACAAGTTTAAAGATATGACAAGGGAAATGCCAAGGCCAGGTATCCATCCACAGACAACTGTTTGGATATTGACTAAAAGGGCCACTTAATATGGTGGTTATGGTGGTCTCCTAAAAAGAGCCCCCCCTTGGCTAGGTCCTTCCCGGAGGGATATCTGGCTGGTTTCTACTCCTAACAGAGGCTCCACGGACCTTTTTGATTCAGAAATTAGAGTCAGTTCAAAGGCGGGCAACTAGACTACTACAAGGAATGGAGGCCGCCCGTATGAGGACAGGTTGGAAAAGTTACATATGTTTAGCTTAGAAAAAAAGACGTCTCAGAGGAGATCTCATTTATATGTATAAGTACATGTGTGGTCAATATAAAGGACTGGCACATGACTTATTCCTTCCAAAGACAATACTAAGGACCAGGGGGCACTCACTGCGAGTGGAAGAAAAGCGATTCCGGCAGCTAAATAGGAAAGGGTTCTTTACAGTTAGAGCGGTCAGACTGTGGAATACACTACCACAAGAGGTAGTAATGGCAGATACTATAACAGCTTTTATATCAGGGCTGGAGGATTTCCTCACTACACACAACATTGTCTGTTATAAATGACTTAGGGACAAAATGTAGTATTGGTGGAGAAAGGTTGAACTAGATGGACCTAGGTGTTTTTTTCAACCTATGGAACTATGTAACAATGTCCTTCGTTGCCTATAGCAACCAATCACAGCTTATATTAATGACCTGTGGCTCCCAGTTCCATTGACTTTAATCTAAGCAGTTTTTTTGGAGAGTAACTGTAAAGCGTAGGGTTAGATTTCCCCTTCAAACATAATCTATGACATTCCCTGGGTCACATGAGGCGTCTATGCAAAATGTCATGATTGTAAATGCAAAAGCTGTGGAAAATAAAGCGCAATAGGGTCTTACCCTAATATGTATAGGGTAGGGAAGGGGGGAGCAATACTACTCACCAAGTGTAGTTGTGACAGTCACAACCACTATAATCGCATGTAGAAATGAACCAAGGCAGCAGCAACCCAAAACGGCAGATAACAGAGACAGATAGAAGATGGGTTTGTAATGCCGCGCCAATGATCACCAGTCAGAGGATCAGATTCATGTATCTTTATTCTTGCATAGGTCTACGCGTTTCAGGAGCGTTATAAATAAGACCACATCAAATCTCAAAAATCAGATTTGATGTGGTCTTATTCATAACGGTCCTGAGGAAGGGAGCAGAGCTCCTGAAACGCGTAGACCTATGCAACAATAAAGATACATGAATCTGATCCTCTGACTGGTGATCATTGGCGCGGCATTACAAACCCATCTTCTATCTGTCTCTGTTATGATTATAAATGCGACGGTGCGGATTCCTTTAGCGGACACACACACACACACACACACACACACACACACACACACACACACACACACACACACACACACACACACACACACACACACACTTGTTAGGAAATCCCACTATTTCTGTGCTATGGATGCTGTGTCTCTTGTGTAATAATTATTGTTACATTGTTATCGCATCGGCAGCAGAGTGCTGTAATGTTATTATAGGGCTGTAGTAGATTATATGGGGTCGTCCTACTATCGTCCTATAACAGCAGAGCAGACGCCGGGTGAGGGGTCCGATCCCTAGATTGACGCGTAGACCCCCGGATATCACAGCTTTACATAATGGAATCTAACCCCAAAGACTGGGCTGTTTTCTTGTGTTGTTTTTTTCTTTTCTTTTTTATGGTGTTCATTGTCCAGTAATAATGACCTTCTATCTCCAGTCAGTACAAGAACGAGGATACCAAACTTCTTTATTTAGTTTTTTTTTTTTTTAAATATTAGTTTCTAAATAAAAATTCTGCATACAGCACTTTTTTTCTTGTTATAAAAATGAACAACCAATGGAAAACAGTGGGAGTCCATGGAAGTCAATGGGTCCCCTCTGATTGTGTCTGGCCCAGACTTCACAGGATCCTGATTCCGTTTGTCTGTTCTCTTTGTTGGAACAAATGGAGAAGATGAAATGGACGTGTGAACAGAGGGGTACAGCGGAAAATGACATATTTCTGGCCGGTGATGGGTCCTGTTTGAGGGGAAGCCGTCCCAGACTTTCCCAATATAAACTAAAGCCACTGCCTTTATCTATTGCCACAGTCCGGCGACCTGTATGTAAGCCCTGACCTCCCCTGTATGTGCCCAAAAATAACCCCCTTCTGGCATGTGGCGTGGTCCAGGACTATGGGCGTCTTTTTCGGCGCCTCCTTGATCCCTGCAGCTCCCATCCTTCTGGCATGCGGTGCACAGTCTGGCCCTTTGGTCAGCTTTTTTCCTTTTTCGGCGCCTCCTCGATCCCTGCAGCTCCCATCCTTCTGGCATGCGGTGCACAGTCTGGCCCTTTGACCAGCTTTTTTCCTTTTTCGGCGCCTCCTCGATCCCTGCAGCTCCCATCCTTCTGGCATGTGGTGCACAGTCTGGCCCTTTGACCAGCTTTTTTCCTTTTTCGGCGCCTCCTCGATCCCTGCAGCTCCCATCCTTCTGGCATGCGGTGCACAGTCTGGCCCTTTGACCAGCTTTTTTCCTTTTTCGGCGCCTCCTCAATCCCTGCAGCTCCCATCCTTCTGGCATGCGGTGCACAGTCTGGCCCTTTGGTCAGCTTTTTTCCTTTTTCAGCGCCTCCTCGATCCCTACATTCCTCGTTCTTCTGGCATGCTAGATGGTCATGCCCCATGGGTGTCTTTTTCTCCTTTTAAAGTGCCTCCTCGATCCCTACAGCTTCCATCCCTCTGGCATGCTACGCAGTCTGAACCTATGGGTGTTTTTTTTTTTTCCCCCTTTTTCCGTGCCTCCTCAATCCCTACAGCTCTTATCCTTCTGGCACGCAGTGCAGTTCAGCCCAATAAGCATCTTTTTTTTCCTTTTTGGCTCTTTATCGATCCTTGCACCTCCTGTCCTTCTGGCACGCAGTGTGGTCCAGCCCTATGGGCGTCTTTTATTCCTTTTTAGGAACCTCCTTGATCCCCACAGCTCCCATCCTCCTGGCATGCGGTGCGTGTCAGTCCTATAGGCACCTTTTTTCCTTTTTCGGCTCCTTCTCCATCTCTGCAGCTCCCATCCTCTTGACATGTAGCGTGGTCCAGCCTTATTGGACATCTTTTTCTCCTTTTTCAGCGCCTTCTCGATCCCTACAGCTCCCATCCTTCTGATGTAGCGCAGGCGCTTCCTTGACCTCTACAGCTCCCATCTTTCTGATGTAGCGCAGGCGCCTCCTGGACCTCTACAGCTCCCAACGTTCTGATGTAGCGCAGGCGCCTCCTTGACCACTACAGCTCCCATCCTTCTGATGTAGCGCAGGCGCCTCCTTGACCACTACAGCTCCCATCCTTCTGATGTAGCGCAGGCGCCTCCTTGACCACTACAGCTCCCATCCTTCTGATGTAGCGCAGGCGCCTCCTTGACCACTACAGCTCCCATCCTTCTGATGTAGCACAAGCGCCTCCTTGACCTCTACAGCTCCCATCTTTCTGATGTAGTGCAGGCGCCTCCTGGACCTCTACAGCTCCCATCCTTCTGATGTAGCGCAGGCGCTTCCTGGACCTCTACAGCTCCCAACGTTCTGATGTAGCGCAGGCGCCTCCTTGACCTCTACAGCTCCCATCCTTCTGATGTAGCGCAGGCGCCTCCTGGACCTCTACAGCTCCCAACGTTCTGATGTAGCGCAGGCGCCTCCTGGACCTCTACAGCTCCCAACGTTCTGATGTAGCGCAGGCGCCTCCTTGACCTCTACAGCTCCCATCCTTCTGATGTAGCGCAGGCGCCTCCTGGACCTCTACAGCTCCCAACGTTCTTATGTAGCGCAGGCGCCTCCTTGACCTCTACAGCTCCCATCCTTCTGATGTAGCGCAGGCGCCTCCTGGACCTCTACAGCTCCCAACGTTCTGATGTAGCGCAGGGGCCTCCTTGACCTCTACAGCTCCCATCCTTCTGATGTAGCGCAGGCGCCTCCTTGACCTCTACAGCTCCCATCCTTCTAATGTAGCACACTCCGGCTCTTTAGGCACATTTTTTTCTTTTTTGACGCCTCCTTGATCCATAGAGCTTCCATCTTCCTGAAATGCGGCGCGGTCCAACCCTACGGGTAGTTTTTTCCTTGTTCGACGCTTCCTTGATCCCTGAATCTCCTGTCCTCCTGCCATGTGGCATGGTCCAACCCTACGGGCGTTTGTTTGGGGTTTTTTTCCCTTTTGCGGCGCCTCCTCAATGTCTACAGCTCCCATCCCTCTGGCATGCTGTACAGTTCGGCCCTATGAGCGTCATTTTCTCCTTTTTCGGCTCTTCCTCAATCTCTGCACCTCCCATCCATCTGGCACGTGGCGCAATCCAGGCCTATGGGTGTCTTTTTCTCCTTTTTTGGAGATTTGCTTTGGGAGGTCCTCCTGACATTCAGCATGTTCCAGCCCTATAGGTGTCTTTTTCTACTTTTTCAATATGAAATATCTTGGTTCTTTTCGCATGGGTCGGGGTTCCCCGGAAGGGTCCAAGTCCATAAGATAAGTAATAGGCAATCCCAGATGGATGTAAATGAAGTGAATTTATTTATGCAGCATATTCAGTGAAAAATAAAGGTGTTCCAGTCTTCATCAGTTTAATTGGTAGAACAAAAAAATGGAAGATGGCAAGAAATGAGAGTAAAGCAACGTCGCTGCCTCTCTAAAGGCAATCTGTGGGAGTCTTATCAGTCAGACCCGAACAGATCTGCTACTTATCACCTATCCTGTGGACCAGTGATGATTTGTAGTAGGGCGGCACGGTGGCTCAGTGGTTAGCACTGCAGTCTTATGGTGGCTCAGTGGTTAGCACTGCAGTCTTGCAGCGCTGGGGTCCTGGGTTCAAATCCCACCAAGGACATCATCTGCAAGGAATTTGTATGTTCTCCCCGTGTTTGCGTGGGTTTCCTCCGGGTTCTCCGGTTTCCTCCCACACTCCAAAAACATACAGACAGGGACTCTAGATTGTGAGCCCCAATGGGGACATCATTGCAAATGTATGTAAAGCGCTGTGGAATTAATAGCGCTATATAAATGAATACATTATTATTATTATTAATTGGAATTTTGTACTAATCTTTCCTATTCCTAGAGTTGTAGTAAAGGACAAAGCCCTTATAAATTAACTTTAGTCTTCAAGAATATTATTCCAGATAGTTCAAATCTTAATATTATAAAAATACTGGAATGGTATCCTAATAGAAGCTAAAGGGTGCTTTACACGTTGCGACATCGCTAGCGATCTCGTTAGCAATGTGACACACCAGATCGCAGATGTGATCTGCCGAGATCGCACATGTGACCGGCGCTATAAAACGACCTGGGCGGCACGGTGGCTCAGTGGTTAGCACTGCAGTCTTATGGTGGCTCAGTGATTAGCACTGCAGTCTTATGGTGGCTTAGTGGTTAGCACTGCAGTCTTATGGTGGCTCAGTGGTTAGCACTGCAGTCTTATGGTGGCTCAGTGGTTAGCACTGCAGTCTTATGGTGGCTCAGTGGTTAGCACTGCAGTCTTATGGTGGCTTAGTGGTTAGCACTGCAGTCTTATGGTGGCTCAGTGGTTAGCACTGCAGTCTTATGGTGGCTCAGTGGTTAGCACTGCAGTCTTATGGTGGCTCAGTGGTTAGCACTGCAGTCTTGCAGCGCTGGGGTCCTGGGTTCAAATCCCACCAAGGACACCATCTGCAAGGAGTTTGTATGTTCTCCCCGTGTTTGCATGGGTTTCCTCCGGGTACTCCGGTTTCCTCCCACACTTGAAAGACATACAGATTGGGGCTCACAATCTAGAGTCCCTATGGGGACAGCATTGCAAATGTATGTAAAGCGCTGTGGAATTAATAGCGCTATATAAATGAATACAATTATTATTATTATTACCTATGTGCGATCTCGGCAGATCACATCTGCGATCTTGTGTGTCACATTGCTAACGAGATCGCTAGCGAGGTCGCAGCGTGTAAAGCACCCTTAACACTACTGTGAACAGAGGCTTATACCAGCCACGTATTTCTGCATTGAAAAGTGTCTGCTCAGGACCACTTCCATCCACTGACTAAGCTATTTTATTTGTTCTTGTCTGTTGTCTTAGGCTAAAGCAACAACTATTAAAGACGCACTCTCCAAATGGGTAAGTCCCTGTTCTTCTGTGTCGCTTTTAAAGGGAACCTGTCAGGTGCAATATGCACCTAGAGCCATGAGCAGTTCTGGGTGCATATTGCTAATCCCTGCCTTAGGCTAAGCGTTTTTTTACGCTGCATTTTTGTGCGTTTTTGAAAGCAAACCTGCACAAAAAAAACTGCAGCCACGGTAAAAAACGCATGCGTTTTTACCGCGTTTCGGTGCGTTTTTGGCTGCGTTTTGCTGCGTTTTTGATCACTGCGTTTTGCTGCGTTTTTCCAATGCATTGCATGGAAGAAAAACGCTGTAAAACGCAGGAAAGAATTGATGTAATTTTTTTTTTTTTTTTTTTTTTTAGCTCAAAAACGCAGCTAAAAAAAAAGTTGTGTGCGGACAGCAAAAATGAAAAGTCATAGACTTTGGGGGAGCAAAGTCATGCAGTTTTCAGCCCATAAACGCACCCGAAAAACGCGCAAAAATGCTCAGTGCGCACATAGCCTAAGGCTGCTTTCACACATCCAGTTTTCGCCGTCGGGCACAATCCGACGCTTTGCAGAAAAACCAGATCCAGTGTTTGCTGCAGCTGTGTCCGTTTTTTTCCTCATAGACTTGCATTAGCGCTGGATTGTGCTGCATGGCTCTGCGTTCTATCTGGTTTTCGCCGGATCTGGCAAAAAAAACGCATCGTGCCGGATCCGGTGCCATCCGGCGTGTTTTACAATGAAAGCCTATGGACGCAGGATCCGTCTTTAATGCGGCATACAACGCATTACAGCGACGGATCCGTCAAAAAACTGAAGGAATTGATGGAAAAAACTGATGCAACTGATCCGTTTTTTTTCGCCTGATCCATTGCATCAGTTTTTACACCCGTTTTTTTGCCGTCAGGCACAATCTGATGTGTGAAAGTAGCCTATCTGTCCATGTATACAAATACTTCCGCCCTGACAGGGGCAGCACCCAAGTGTGATGGCTGTTTGGGGCCGTATTTGTTTATTGGGACAGCCATCACACTTGGGTTCTGCCATTGTCATGGGGCACGGCAGGGGTTAGTTATTATCTATAGCCCCCCGGACCTGGCAGCGTATCTCCTGCCTGGAGGGTATCACTGGATCAGTGTGTACATTGTACGTACCCATGGAGAAGGATCGGGTGAGATCCTGGACAATCATTTGCACTTTATTATGCACCGCACTCTTTGTATGTTATTTGTCGATTTTAGATATATTTAGTAAAAGTTAAGTTTTAGTCCTTGCTTTGATTTGATAATAGCAGCGATCAAATCCGCACAGTAAATACCCATACAATCATTGGATATAGTGACAGTGATCAACAGGAGCCCATACATTCATTTAATAATAATGTGCAAAACTACAGTTAGCTACAAAAATTCATAAACGTGTAACCATGGCCAAAGTATATTATCTGGAGGAGGTAATATAGATGGGGAACAAGACAGTGGTCCAAATTGTTAGGATTACCTCCCTATACACACATTAGTAAATGGACAAACATGGAATAACTCGCCCATGATGAAGTGAATTTCACGTATAAACGTGTATCCAGTGAACACCAGAGGATCCAGAGGTTTTGGAGACGGGTCTGTTTATCCTATGTCTGCAAGATCACTGACTCTCGTTGTATGACAACTCCCGCCCTGACAAGGGCAGTTCACAGCTGGCCCTCATTGCCCCTGACCCTATGTCTGCCCCAAGTGACTCCCGACTCAGGTCACCGTCCAGGATCTTCAGGGGAGAAAATAAACCTTGCACTCAATGTCTATCTAGGGCTACTCAACCAGTGCTCGGCCTGGTATACACTGAACGTTCATAGATCCTGGAAGATGAAACGAGTCGGGAGGCACTTGGGGCAGATATAGGGTCAGGGACAATGAGGGCCAGTTGAGGACTGCCCTTGTCAGGGCAGGAGTTGTCGTACAATGATGGTCAGTGATTTTGCAGGCAGGGATAACTAAGACCCGTCTCCAACATCGCCAGATACACTGGTTTTCCAGTTTCAAATCACTGGTCTTTCAGCAGCTTTAAACAAACAGAACTCGACTAATCTCAGTCCATGTATACAGCCCCATACTGAATTATATCACTCTTTCTGTCCCCTGTATACAGAGCCCCTTCCTGCAGTACATCTCTCCTCTCATCCGCTAGATTAAGCCCCATCCTACAGTATATCCTCTTTTCTGTCCCCTGTATACAGAGCCCCTTCCTGCAGTACATCTCTTTTCTCAACAAACTCCTGCAGTACATCTCTCCTCTCATCCGCTAGATTAAGCCCCATCCTACAGTATATCCTCTTTTCTGTCCCCTGTATACAGAGCCCCTTCCTGCAGTACATCTCTTTTCTCAACAAATTCCTGCAGTACATCTCTCCTCTCATCCCCTAGATTAAGCCCCATCCTACAGTATATCCTCCTTTCTGTCCCCTGTATACAGAGCCCCTTCCTGCAGTACATCTCTTTTCTCAACAAACTCCTGCAGTACATCTCTCCTCTCATCCCCTAGGTTAAGCCCCACTCTGCAGTATATCCTCCTTTCTGTCCCCTGTATACAGAGCCCCTTCCTGCAGTACATCTCTTTTCTCAACAAACTCCTGCAGTACATCTCTCCTCTCATCCCCTAGGTTAAGCCCCACTCTGCAGTATATTCTCCTTTCTGTCCCCTGTATACAGATCCACTTCCTTTAGTTTATCTCTCCTATCAAGTGCCTGTATCAGGAGCACCCTCCTTCAGTATTTCTCTCCTCTCAGTACCTTGTATACACCCCATCTTGTAGTATATCTCCACTCTCAGCTCTTTGTATACAGCTCACCCTGTAGTATATTTCTCTCTGTTCCTGTTTACAGCCCCATCTTGCAGTAAATTGCTCCTCTTAGTTTGCAGCATACACGCACTCTTTCTGCTTCTTGGCATGATCTCTGCACTGTAATGATGGCGTCTTGGGCCTTTCCCTGACATCATTCTTCTCAGTAGAAGCTCCGTACTAGACATGACCCAGACAAGAGGTATGCTGGCATGAAAGCAACTGAGAGAGACTGTGTCGTGCATGATCCACCATGAGCTGGAACTAAAGCGGGATGGTTCCGGGAGAGGGGGGATGTGTGCAAAACTAGGGAGATAAAAAATGAGTTATATTGGCACAAATAAATATACAGTACAGACCAAAGGTTCTTCTCATTCAGAGTTTTATTTATTTTCATGACTCTGAAAATTGTAAATTCACATTGAAGGCATCAAAACTATGAATTACCACATGTGGAATGAAAGACTGAAAAAAGTGTGAAACAACTGAAAATATGTCTTATATTCTAGGTACTTCAAAGTAGCCACCTTTTGCTTTGATTACTGCTTTGCACACTCTTGGCATTCTCTTGATGAGCTTCAAGAGGTAGTCACCGGAAATGGTTTTCACTTCACAGGTGTGCCCTGTCAGGTTTAATAAGTGGGATTTCTTGCCTTATAAATGGGGTTGGGACCATCAGTTGTGTTGTGCAGAAGTCTGGTGGATACACAGCTGATAGTCCTACTGAATAGACTGTTAGCTGCTTTTTTCTTGCCATAATACAAATTCTAAGTAAAGAAAAACGAGTGGCCATCATTACTTTAAGGCTTCCGCCACACATCCGTGAAAAACGTGCAAGTTTGGTCCGTTTCCGTGTATACTGGAGACACGGCCAAACGTGCACCAATGTTACTATATCTCAGCGGTTACACTTGCGTTTTTGGTTATGTCCGTTTGTCCGTCTCCGTGATGCGTTTTGTGGGCCGTGTCTCACGCCAGCATGTCCGTTTTATTCACGCAACACGCAGCACGGACCCAATGAAAGTCAATGGGTCTGTGCGCACGTCCGAGTGACACGGACGCATCTCTGTTTGTTACCTGTATGTTTTGTGCTTTTTTCATGTCATGTCAGTCTTTTTTCTTTTTATGTTTCGTTCTCTCCCTCAGTCCGTCGGTCGGTCTCTATGTCTGTCTGTCCCTCTCGCTGTCTGTCGGTCAGTTCCCCCCTCTTTCATACTCACCATTCCCCGATCTCCGGCGCGGCGCTGTTCTGCTGTTATAAAAACTCCGGCGGCTTTTCCTCTTTTGAAAAAGCCGGCCGCCCATTAATCAATCTCGTATTCCCTGCTTACCCCGCCCACCGGCGGCTGTGATTGGTTGCAGTGAGACACGCCCACCACGCTGAGTGACAGGTGTCACACTGCACCCAATCACAGCAGCCGGTGGGCGTGTCTATACTGTGCAGTAAAATAAATAAATAAATAATTAAAAAAACGGCGTGTGGTCCCCCCCCATTTTAATACCAGCCAGATAAAGCCATACGGCTGAAGGCTGGTATTCTCAGGATGGGGAGCTCCACGTTATGGGGGGCCCCCCACCCTAACAATATCAGTCAGCAGCCGCCCAGAATTGCCGCATACATTATATGCGACAGTTCTGGGGCTGTACCCGGCTCTTCCCGATTTACCCTGGTGCGTTGGCAAATCGGGGTAATAAGGAGTTATTGGCAGCCCATAGCTGCCAATAAGTCCTAGATTAATCATGTCAGGCGTCTATGAGACACCCTCCATTATTAATCTGTAAGTTACAGTAAATAAACACACACACCAGAAAAAATCCTTTATTAGAAATAAAAAACACAAACACATTCCCTCATTACCAATTTATTAACCCCGACAAACCCTCCATGTCCGGCGTACTCCACGGTCCTCCAGCGTCGCGTCCAGCTCTGCTGCATGCAGGTGACAGGAGCTGCAGAAGACACAGCCGCTCCGGTCACCTGCACGCAGCTAATGAGATGAGTAGCGCGATCAGCTGCTGTCACTGAGGTTACCCACGGCCACCGCTGGATCCAGCGGTGACCGCGAGTTACCAGACTGACAGCTGCTGATCGCGCTACTCATCTCATTAGCTGCGTGGAGGTGACCGGAGCGGCTGTGTCTTCTGCAGCTCCTGTCACCTGCATGCAGCAGAGCTGGACGCGACGCTGGACCATCCTGGAGTACGCCGGACATGGAGGGTTTGTCGGGGTTAATAAATTGGTAATGAGGGTATATGTGTGTGTTTTTATTTCTAATAAAGGATTTTTTTCGGGTGTGTGTGTTTATTTACTGTAATTTACAGATTAATCATGGAGGGTGTCTCATAGACGCCTGACATGATTAATCTAGGACTTATTGGCAGCTATGGGCTGCCAATAACTCCTTATTACCCCGATTTGCCAACGCACCAGGGTAAATCGGGAAGAGCCGGGTACAGCCCCAGAACTGTCGCATATAATGTATGCGGCAATTCTGGGCGGCTGCTGACTGATATTGTTAGGGTGGGGGGCCCCCCATAACGTGGAGCTCCCCATCCTGAGAATACCAGCCTTCAGCCGTATGGCTTTATCTGGCTGGTATTAAAATGGGGGGGGACCGCACGCCGTTTTTTTTAATTATTTATTTATTTTACTGCACAGTATAGACACGCCCACCGGCTGCTGTGATTGGGTGCAGTGTGACACCTGTCACTCAGCATGGTGGGCGTGTCTCACTGCAACCAATCACAGCCGCCGGTGGGCGGGTAAAGCAGGGAATACGAGATTGATTAATGGGCGGCCGGCTTTTTCAAATTAGAAAAAGCCGCCGGAGCAGTGTGAACGCCGTGCAGCGCCGGGGATCGGTGAGTATGAGAGAGGGGGGGACACTTCAGTCACTCGGGGGATTAGTGGTCACCGGTGAATCCTTCACAGGTGACCGCTAATCAGTACACGGCACAAAGACAGAGCCGCGGCATGACAATGAAGTCGGGTGAAGTTCACCCGAGTTCATTCTCATCCCGCTACTCTGTCTTCCGACATGTAGTAACGACATTTTGCATCACACACGTACATTTCACACGGACAACACATACACATGTCAGTTATTTCACTCACGCACACACGGACATTCCACACGCACATACGGCTAGCATACGGGATACACACGCAGGCCACACATACCATAAAAACGGACATAAAAAACGGAAAACGGACCCGAAAAACGGCCCGTTTTACACGGACGTGGTTTTCACAGATGTGTGGCGGAGCCCTAAGAAATGAAGGTCAGTCAGTCTGAAAAATTGGGAAAACTTTGAAAGAGTCCCCAAGTGCAGTGGCAAAAACCATCAAACGCTACATAGAAACTGGCTCACATGAGGACCGCCCCAGGAAAGGAAGACCAAGAGTCACCTCTGCTGCGGAGGATAAGTTTATCCGAGTCACCAGCCTCGGAAATTGCAGGTTAACAGCAGCTCAGATTAGAGACCAGATCAATGCCACACAGAGTTCTAGCAGCAGACACATCTCTAGAACAACTGTTAAGAGGAGACTTTGTGCAGCAGGCCTTCATGGTAAA
This sequence comes from Anomaloglossus baeobatrachus, assembly GCF_048569485.1. NCBI lineage: Eukaryota > Metazoa > Chordata > Amphibia > Anura > Aromobatidae > Anomaloglossus > Anomaloglossus baeobatrachus. Next base: position 42,734,281 of record NC_134364.1, on the reverse strand, counting down.
ATAGCTGCTAGGAAACCACTGCTAAGGACAGGCAACAAGCAGAAGAGACTTGTTTGGGCTAAAGAACACAAGGAGTGGACATTAGACCAGTGGAAATCTGTGCTTTGGTCTGATGAGTCCAAATTTGAGATCTTTGGATCCAACCACCGTGTCTTTGTGCAACGCAGAAAAGGTGAACGGATGGACTTTATATGCCTGGTTCCCACTGAGAAGCATGGAGGAGGAGGTGTGATGGTGTGGGGGGGCTTTGCTGGTGACACTGTTGGGGATTTATTCAAAATTGAAGGCATACAGAACCAGCATGGCTACCACAGCATCTTGCAGCGGCATGCTATTCTATCCGGTTTGAGTTTAGTTGGACCATCATTTATTTTTCAACAGGACAATGACCCCAAACACACCTCCAGGCTGTGTAAGAGCTATTTGACTAAGAAGGAGAGTGATGGGGTGCTACGCCAGATGACCTGGCCTCCACAATCACCAGACCTGAACCCAATCGAGATGGTTTGGGGTGAGCTGGACCACAGAGTGAAGGCAAAAGGGCCAACAAGTGCTAAGCATCTCTGGGAACTCCTTCAAGACTGTTGGAAGATCATTTCCGGTGACTACCTCTTGAAGCTCATCAAGAGAATGCCAAGAGTGTGCAAAGCAGTAATCAAAGCAAAACGTGGCTACTTTGAAGAACCTAGAATATAAGACATATTTTCAGTTGTTTCACACTTTTTTTTAAGTATTTCACTCCTCATGTGTTAATTCATAGTTTTGATGCCTTCAATGTGAATCTACAATTTTCAGAGTCATGAAAATAAAGAAAACTCCTTGAATGAGAAGGTGTGTCCAAACTTTTGGTCTGTACTGTATGTCTACATGATTATTATTATTAGAAAACATTGTGAATTTGGGAATAAACCTTTAAGATGTCTTAAGAAATATAACTTAGTGCTCTAACTAAAAAATAAAATAAAAAAATATTCCTTTCAATATAGCTGATCTGTGTAATCTCAGACAGAGTTTTGCTGCATAGGTTGTGAAGAATATTCAGCTCTATGGAGACAGATGGGAGGCTAGATTATGTAGGTGGCATTGTTAGATTAAAGAGAAAGTGGGACTCAATAGATGTGTCAGTCTGAGTTGTATTGTTTGTATGTAATTGTTCCAAAAATGTACATATAATGACTGTTTGTCCATTTAGTGGTGTTTTTATGACTTATCGTATGTATATTTTCATTGCTATACAATTTTTTTTTTTTTTTTGGTGTGTTCTGATTAGGAAGAAAAGACGGGACAGAAAGCGGTAGAAGCCAAAGAAGTGAAGTTGTACGCACAGATCCCACCAATTGAGAAGATGGATGCATCCCTATCCACACTGGCCAACTGCGAGTAAGAATGATTAGTACAGTGGTACCTGGCTTAACGAGTAACCCACTTAACGAGAATTTCACTTAACGAGCAAACTGTCTATAAATTTGTAACTCGGTTTACGAGAAAGCTTTGCTGTGCAAGCAAAATCCTCACCGCACACACTTCCGGTTCCATACATCCACCGCACTCTGACCCGCTCTTGCAGTCCACACAAACACACACAAACACACACAAACAAACACGCAGGCACACACATACAGTATTATGCTCACCTTACCTTCCGTTCCATCGCCGGCCTCCTGGTTCTTGTAGTTCCCGGGTACATCGCGATGAATGAGGAATCCTCGCGGCGAACTACAAGACCCAGGAGGCCGGCGATGGAACGGAAGGTAAGGGGAATGTTTGTGTGAGTGTTTGTGTGTGTTTGTGCATGTGTGGAATGGCACAATAGGGGACCAGGATGGGACATTTAACAAGTTGTGGAAGGAATTGTCTGCATTGCAATGATTTCCTTTGGGAAATCTTGCTTTGCTGAACGAGTAACTTGGTTTACAAGCACAGTCCCAGAACGGATTGTTCCCGTTAACCAAGGTTCTACGCATGTGGTATTTTTGCAGGATCCTGTCACTTTAAGTTTATGGGCGGACATTGGAGTCATGTGATCGGGAATCAGTGGAACTGAACGTGATAGACTGGGAGTTGGCTTCTGACAGCTGTAGAGGCTCGTAACCAAGGTAAACATCGGGTAACTTGCTTGGATACCCGATATTTACATTGGTTACGAGCGTCTGCAGCTGCTAGGAGCAGGGATGCTGCTCCCTGCACACGTAACCAAGATAAACATCGGGTAACTAAGACCGTGGTTACCCGATGTTTACCTTGGTTACGAGCGTCCTCCGCTCTCGGGCAGGGGAGAGTGGAGGGAGGGAGGGAGGGAGGTGGAGAGAGGGAGAGGGAAGGAAGGAGGGAGGGAGAGAGACTGAGACTGAGACTGAGACTGAGACTGAGACTGACCGACCGACCGACCGACCGACCGACGCTGGTTTCTGTGCATGCTCAGTAGAGCAAGCAGAATCCTGTCTATCAGCATGCCAGCGTTCACATGAGTTTGCGTGCAGTATAAGCAGAATCCTGTCTATCAGCATGCCAGCGTTCACATGAGTTTGCGTGCAGTATAGTCAGGATCCAGCAATTTGCAGTATTTGGACGCAGCTCAAAAACGCTATAAGGCTCTGTGCGCACTGGGAAATGGAATTTTCTTGAGAAAATTCCGCATCCTCTCAAAGATTACCGCACCCGCGGTAAAAAACCGCGGGAAACCGCACCCGAAAACCGCATGCGGTTTGCCGCGGCTTTACCGCGGTATTGTTCGCGGTATTGCCGCGGTTTTGCCGCGTGCGGGTTGGGATGTGCTTTATTGCATTCAATGCAATAAAGCACATTGAAGAAAAAAAAAAAAAAAAAAAAAATACATTTAATTCTGATAGTAGATAGACAGAAGAATAGATAGAGGGATAGATAGATAGACAGACAGAGGGATAGATAGATAGAGGGATAGACAGATCGCTGCATTTCCCACGGTCGGCAGTGAGTTCACATTACCGGCCGTGGGAAATGACCGGTAATTACCTGTGCTGTCTGCTGCATTCAGCCTGTGTCTGTGACAGTCGCGGCTGGATGTCAGCAGCGCAGGACGCAGGAGCCGGAGCTGTGTGGATTACGCCGGAGCTTTGTTTGGGGGGGTTAATAAAATGGTGAACGAGGCTTGTTGGTTTTATTTAAAATAAAGGATTTTTGGTGTCTGTGTTTTTTTCACTTTACTTACGGGTTGATCATGTCAGCTGTCACATAGACGCTGCCATGATCAAGCCTGGGGTTAATGGCGGTGGTCCCCCATCACCATTAACCCCTTGTATTACCTTGTCACCACTGCTACACGGTGGCAAGAAGAGCCGAGGACACGCCGGCAGTGCCGCATAATGCATGCGACAGTGCCGGGGCAGCTGCGGCTGATATTCTCGGCTGCCGGAGGGGGAGTGAGGCGGGGGACATTAACCCTGCCCCTCTCCCTCCCCAGCCTGAGAATACCGGGCCGCTGCTGTGTGCTTACCTCGGCTGGACGGTAAATATGCAGTGGAGCCCACGTTCTTTTTTTCCTATATTTCCGTTTTCTTTCTATGTGTGTTCTATGTGTCTGTGTCTATGTGTTCTATGTCTGTGTGTGTCTGTGATGTGTGTTTGTGTTTACTCTGCACGACTTCCTGTTCCTGTAATGACATCACTTCCCTGCAAAACCGCAAGCAAGTGATGTACATTACCGGAGGTAAACCGCAAAATACCGCAGGGAATAACGCAGGAAAACGCAGTGAACCGCACAGAATTTGCTGCCGGCGTTATTCCCTGCGGGATTTCATGATTAACATTGAGTCAATGGAGTGAAATCCCGCAGCGATGTGCGGAAAAGAAGTGACATGCACTTGTTTTTGCTGCGGGATTCCCGCAGCAAAACATGCAGCTGTCAAATTCCGCCCAGTGCGCACAGGATTTATTTCTCCATAGGATTTGCTGGTGATTCACTGCAGAGATGTTATGAACATTTTCTGCAGCGAAACATGCAGCAAATCCGCGGCAAAATCCGCGAAAAATCCGGTAAGTGCGCACATAGCCTTAGTATCGTTTTTGAAAAAAGTTAAAAAACTGCAAGTCTCTGGATCCTCACTATAACGCACGCAAACGCAGGTGAACACATGTTGACGCGAGTCCATTGCAAATGCATTGAAATGAAAACGCATTTGCACTGGATCTGTTTTTGCGTTAAAAAAACTTTCATGACGGATGTTAAAAAAACGTAGTGTGAAAGCAGCCTTATGGGTCACAAGGGATGGAGAATGACACAAAGCTGATTCTGCTGTCAGCACTAACAGGAAAGACAGCAGAGGGTCCCCTGGGGAACCGGCCATTACTCTAAACTAAACAGCCAACTTTTCCTTACATTTTATCAGAATCGCTGCAGAAGGCGGCTTTTGATGTGCGTCCATGGACAGCAGATGGCTGAATCCATAGCTCGTCAAGGACTATCTACATTGGGGAAAATTAATATTTGATACACAGACGATTTTGCAAGTTTTCCCATCTATAAAGAACTATGAGGTCTGTATTTTTTATTGTAGGTGCACTTCAACTGTGACAGACTGAATCCCCCCCAAAAAAATCTAGAAAATCACGTTGTATGATTTTAAATAATTAATTTTTTAGTTTATTGCATGAAATAAGTATTTTGATCACCTACCAACCTGCAAGAATTCTGGCTCTCACAGACCTGTTATTTTTCTTTAAAGGGAACCGGTCAGGTGCAATATGCACCCAGGACCACGAGCATTTCTGGGTGTATACTGCTAATCCCTGCCTAACTGTCCCTGTATACACTAGCATAGATAAAGAGATCATTAGAAAAAGTATTCCTATAGAACTTTCTTTGTCGCTCCATTGGGAGACCCAGACAATTGGGTGTATAGCTATTGCCTCTGGAGGCCACACAAAGTATTACACTTAAAAGTGTAAGGCCCCTCCCCTTCTGGCTATACACCCCCAGTGGGATCACTGGCTCACCAGTTTTGTGCTTTGTGCGAAGGAGGCAACACATCCACGCATAGCTCCACTTTTTAGTCAGCAGCAGCTGCTGACTATGTCGGATGGAAGAAAAGAGGACACATATAGTGTCCCCAGCATGCTCCCTTCTCACCCCACTGTATGTCGGAGGTGTTTGTAAGGTTGAGGTACCCATTGCGGGTACGGCGGCAGGAGCCCACATGCTGATTCCTTCCCCATCCCTTTTTACAGGGCTCTGGGTGAAGTGGGATTTACCGGTCTCCAGGCACTGAGACCGTGCTCCATCTACAGCCCCTGGAGAAGATGCTGGATGGAGCGGAGTACATCAGGGACATGGCCCTGCTTCCTCAAGGTACTCTGTGTCCCCGTGCATTTGGCGCTCACACCGCAGCATGCTGGGTGTTGTAGTGCGCCGGGGGACATCAGCGCTGCGGCGCCTGTGCCATGGCCTCATTCAGCTTTGCTGAAGCAGGCTCACTTATGGGAATTGGTCGCGCCGGCCGCTGGGACTGCGGCGCGGCTGGCACTTGTAGTGCGCCGGGGACTTCAGCGCGGCCTGCGCTTTTACGGCGGCCGCGCTGATAACTAGAGTCCCCGGCTTTTGCGGCCTGCTTCCGTTCGTTCCCGCCCCCAGACCTGCCAGTCAGGAGAGGGGCGGGACGCTGGCCACTTCCAGGAATCGGTCGCGCCGGCCGCTGGCAGCGGCGCGGCTGGCACTTGTGGTGCGCCGGGGACTTCAGCGCGGCCCGCGCTTTTACGGCGGCCGCGCTGATAACTAGAGTCCCCGGCTTTTGCGGCCTGCTTCCGTTCGTTCCCGCCCCCAGACCTGCCAGTCAGGAGAGGGGCGGGACGCTGGCCACTTCTATGAATCGGTCGCGCCGGCCGCTGGAACTGCGGCGCGGCTGGCACTTGTGGTGCGCCGGGGACTTCAGCGCGGCCCGCGCTTTTACGGCGGCCGCGCTGTTAACTCGAGTCCCCGGCTTCTGGGCCTAGTCTCCCTTCGTTACCGCCCACAGCCCTGACAGTCAGGGTAGGGGCGTGACGCTGCATAGAGCAGAGCTGAGAGCTGGAGTATGTTTTGCATACTCCACCCCTCTCACTGTGTGCACTGTGAATCCGGATTCCCGCACTTTCTCAGGCACGCCCACGGCTTCCTTCTCTACAAGGACACCGGCAGCCATTAGTGTCAGTTTCTGTACGATACAGAGACAAGTGTGGAAGACCCTGGCATTCTGATAGTCACACAATCGCTGTAACAGGCGTTAAGCAGCACCTGTGGTGCTAACCCCACTAGTGCAGAAGTGCACTTATAGATATGCTTGTACTATATACATTGCACTGTTTGGTCGCACGTTGTATATACCCTCCTGGATTATGCGGAGGAGTTATCAGCATATTCTCTGTGTAAAACAAAGGTGCAGAACCACATGTTTTTCTATACAGCTGGTACAGCATGTACGGCTATACGGCCGGCAGGTACATAGACTCCCATTGTATGCACTAATGGCCAGGGGATGAGGACGGTGTCTGCAGTATTTACTGACAGTTTTTCTGAGACTATGGCTATGATACTAGAAGCCTAGCAGTCCGGACATGTCTCTCACAATATGGGCACTGTTGAATCATTGATCCATGGCCCCCCTCAGTGTGAATAACTAACAGCTCCGGGAATGTCACACGCATCCCAGAGTCACGGCTCTGCACGGACGTCAGTCCCAGACAGCCTAAGTGGGCTCGCTATGAGCGGCCTCGGTTTCATCAGGGTCCTAACAGAAGGACTCGCTGTGTAATGAGGCGGAAGTAGCGGCTCAGGATTCTGATCCTGAGACCGCTCTCAATCTGGATACACCTGATTGTGACGCCATAGTAAATAATCTTATAGCGTCCATCTATAGATTGTGGGTTATTTCTCACAGCTCCTCCAGTGGAGGAGTCAGCTTCACGTATTTTTCTGGACCACTCTGCCTTCAGAGAGGCAGTCCAGGAACACCACGCTTATCCAGATATGCGCTTCTCCAAACGGCTTAGGATACACGCTATCCCTGTCCCCTGACTTGGTCAAGGACTGGACCCAATGTCCCGAGCGGCATCCTCCAATCTCCAGGCTTGTAGCTAGATCCATAGTTGCAGTGGGAGATGGAACTGCAAACTCAAAGATGCCACTGACAGACAGATGGATCTCTGGTCGAAAGCCATCTATGAGGCTGTCGGCGCACCGTTGGCTCCGGCATTCTCTCCCTTGGGGCACTCCAAGCTATTTCAGCTTGTCTTACACAGATTGACACGGTTACACGTACATCTGTGCCGCAGGTGGCATCCTTAACCTCTCAAATGTCTGCATTTGTTTCTTACGCGATTCAGGTTGTCCTGGACTCTGCGAACCGTGCGGCGGTAGCCTCCGCTACTCCGTGTTTTTAAGCAGAGCCTGGTCTGCTCGTTAAGTGAATGGAAGGCAGATTCTGCTTCCAAAAAAGGTTGCCTAACCAGTTGCCTTTTTCTGCTGACCGACTGTTTGGTGAGCGTTGGATGTAACCATCAAACAGTCCAGGGGTAAGGATTCATCCTTTCCTCAGCCCGGACACAACAAACCCCAACAGAGCAAGAGGCAGTCGGGGTTTTCGGCCTTTTCGAGGCTCGGGCAGGTCCCATTTTTCCTCGTCCAATGTGGACTCAAAAGGATCAGAGGAGCTAAGATTCTTAGCGGGCTCAGTCTCGCCCAAAAAAGCGACAGTCTGAAAACCCGCTTCCAAGGCGGCTTCCTCATGACTTGCGGCCTCGGTCGGTAGCAGGCTCTCCCGCCTTGGCGATATTTAGCTGCCATAGGTCAATGACCATTGAGTGTGAGACATTCTGTCTCACGGGTACAGGATAGAGCTCACTTCTCGTCCTCCAACTCGATTCTTCAGATTTTCTCCACCTCCCGGCCGGGCCGCTGCTCTTCTGCAAACAGGGTGCACTCTATAGGCAGAAAGAGTGATGACCCCCGTTCCTCTTCAGGAACAAGGTCACGGTTTTTACCCCAAATTCTTTGCGGTACCTATAACAACGGGCCGTTCCGTCCCGTTCTGGATCTAAAAATGCTCAGCAAGCTCGTGGACACCAGGCGGTTCCGGATGGAATCCCTCCGCCATGTCATCGCCTCAAGGTCCCAAGGATATTTCCTAGCATCATTAGGCATCAAGGATGCTTATCCACACGTGCCGATTGATCCAGAGCACTAGCGTTTCTACGCTTCGTTATAGGAGACGAACACCCTCTGTTCGTAGCTCTACCTTCCGGCTAGCGACAGTCCAACTGGTCTTCGCCAAGGTCAGGGCAGCAGTAGTCACAGTCCTGCACTCTCAGGGTCACTCTGTGGTCCCGTATTTAGACGATCTACTTGTCAAGGCACTCTCTTAGGAAACATGCCAACACTGCCCGAACGTTGCGCTGGAGACTCTCTAGAGTTTTGGGTGGATCATCAACTTTTTAAAGTCAGATCCGACCCCGACCCTATCGATAACATATCTAGGCATAGAGTTTCTTACTCTCTCAGCGATAGTGAAGCTGCCGCTAGACAAACAGCATTCACTACGGGCTGCAAGCTCTTCTTTAAGAACCAGTCGCACACATTGAGACGCCTCATGCACTTCCTACGTAAGATGGTAGCAATGGAGGCAGTTCCTTTCGCGCAGTTTTACTGCGTCCACTACAATGGGACATTCTCCGCCAATGGGACGAGGAGTCGACGTCCCTCAACAGAGTCGTCGTTCTTTCTCAGGCGGCCAAGGAATCTCTACGGTGGTGGCTTCTTCTCACCTCTTGGTCAAAAAGAAGGTCCTTCCTATCCCCGTCCTGGGCGATAGTTACGACAGACGCGAGTCTATCAGGGTGGGGAGCAGTTTTTCTCCACTACAGCGCTCAGGGTACGTGGACTCAGCAAGAGTCCACTCTTCAGATCAATGTTCTTGAACACAGAGCAGTGTATCTTGCCCTACAATCCTTCCAACAGCGGCTGGAAAGCAAGCATATCCGACTTCAGTCGGACAGCTCCACAGCGGTGGCATACATCAACCACCAAGGAAGAACGCGCAACCGGCAAGCCTTCCAGGAAGTCCGGCAGGTTCTGATGTGGGTGGAAGACACGGCATCCACCATATCCACAATTCACATCCCAAGTGTGGAAACTAGGAAGCTGACTTCCTAAGTCGCTGAGGTGTGGCCGAAAGAGTATGGTCTCCTCACCCGGACGGGTTTCAGGAGATCTGGCGCCGCTGACAGAGGCCGGACGTCGATCTAATGGCGTCACGGCACAACAACAATGTGCCAGCTTCATGGCACGGTTTCACAATCATCGAGCTCTGGCGGCAAACGCCTTAGTTCAGCATTGGTCGCAGTTCCAGCTACCTTAGGTGCCACCTCTGGCATTGTTGCCCAGAGTACTGCGCTAGATCAAGACCGACTGCGGCCGCGCCATCCTCGTCGCTACAAATTGGCCGAGGATGTTGTGGTACTCGGTTCTGTGGTGCCTCACGGTAGGCTAACCGGGGGCACTACCAGACCAATCAGACTGGCTGTCTCAAGGGCCATTCTTCCATTTGAATTCTACGGCCCTCAACCGGATGGTGTGGCATTGAGTCCTGGAACCTAGTGTCGTCAGGATTACCTCAGGACGTGGTTGCCACCATGAGACAGGCTAGCATACCAACGTCCGCCAAGATTGACCACAGGACGTGGAAGATGTTCTTATCTCGGTGCTCGGCGCAGGGTGTTTCTCCCTGGCCGGTTGCATCGTCTATGTTTCCTTCCTTCCTGCAATCTAGGTAGGAAAATGGGTTGTCGCTCAGTTCCCTTTAGGGACAAGTCTCAGCGCTATCTGTATTTTTTCAGAAACGACGACTTCCTCAGGTACGCACGTTCCTACGGGGAGTTTGTCTTCTCAGCACTCCGTACAAGCGGCCGTTAGAGCCCTGAGATCTGAACAAGGTTCTAATTGCTCTCCAGATGCCGCCTTTCGAGCCTTTGAAGGATGTCTCCCTTCCCGTTTTTCACGGGAAGTGGCCTTCTAGTAACGGTCTCGTCTCTTAGGAGAGTTTCCGAGCTAGCAACGCTCTCATACAAACTCCCTTCCTGGTCCTTCACCAGGACAGGGTAGTTCTGCGTCCGGTTCCGGAATTTCTCCCTAAGGTGGTATCCCATTTTCATATCAATCAGGATATCACCTCACCTTCTTTGTGTCCTCGTCCAGTCCATCAATTTCAGAAAGATTTGCATCTGTTGGTTCTGGTGAGAGCACTCAGGTTCTACTTCCCGCATGGCGCTCCTGCGCCACCCGGATGCACTCTTTGTCCTTGTCGCTGGTCGGCGTAAACAGTCGCAAGCTTCCAGATCCACCCTTGCTCGGGGGCTCGAGGAACCAATTCTTGAAACCTACAGTTCTACTGGGCTTCTGGTTCTCTCAAGGCCGAAGGCCCATTCTACCAGAGCCGTGGGTGCATCCTGGGCATTACGGCACCAGGCTACGGCTCAGCAGGTGTGTCAGGCACCCACCTGGTCGAGTCTACTTACTTTTACCAAGCATTATCAGATGCATACCTACGCTTCGGCAGACGCCAGCCTAGGTAGATAAGTCATTCAGGCGGCGGTTGGCCACCTGTAGGAGAGGGCCGTTTGACGGCCCTATCATGAGGTATTCTTTTACCCACCCAGGGATTGCTTTTGGACATCCCAATTGTCTGGGTCTCCCAATGGAGCGACAAAGAAGAAGGGAATTTTGTTTACTTACCGTAAATTCCTTTTCTTCTAGCTCCAATTGGGAGACCCAGCACCCGCCCTGTTTTCTCGGGGTTTTTCTGTTTTTTCGGGTACACATGTTGTTCATGTGGTATGGTTCAGTTCTCCGATGTTTCCTCGGATTGAATTGGTCTTTAAACCAGTTATTGGCTTTCCTCCTTCTTGCTTTGGCACTAAAACTGGTGAGCCAGTGATCCCACTGGGGGTGTATAGCCAGAAGGGGAGGGGCCTTACACTTTTAAGTGTAATACTTTGTGTGGCCTCCAGAGGCAATAGCTATACACCCAATTGTCTGGGTCTCCCAATTGGAGCTAGAAGAAAAGGAATTTACGGTAAGTAAACAAAATTCCCTTCTTTATCGTATTCTAATGAGTGCGGGGACTAGTCCCTTGGGTGTTAGTCCCCCTTGCCAGTTGGCTCCATTAGCATGTTAGTACACCCCTGTGGGCATGCTATCATGCTAATGAATGCGCAGTGTCACAGGATGATCTCACCTCTCCTCTGCCGCCATCGCGTCCGACGATTGCTTTCGGCGCAAGTGCGCATGACCCCAGAGTTTGGGTCATACGCACTATGAAGCCAGGTGTACGCGTCCTGGCTTCAAACTGAAGTAGTGCGCATGACCCAAATTCCAGGGTCATGTGCACTGAGCCGAAATACAGCGTCGGGCGGCGGAGAGGTGAGTGACATCATCCTGTGACGCTGCGCATTTATTAGCATGATAGCATACTCACAGGAGAGTACTAACATGCGAATGGGGGCGATTAGCAAGGGATGCAACGCCCAAGGGACTAGTCCCCTCGCTCATTAGCATACGATAAAAGATCTTTAGAAATATTTTTTCTAAAGATCTCTTTATCTATGCTAGTGTATACAGGGACGGTTAGGAAGGGATTAGCAATGTACACCCAAAACTGCTCGTGGTCCTGGCTGCATATTGCACCTGACATGTTTGCTTTAAGATGAATGAAAAATGCAAATTAATTATTCAATGGGCGTGTCCTAGACATGGTGGCGTGAGGAAGCTTACCTCCAGAGCTCCTGCGCCCACAGCTTAATTCTACAGATTACCGCGGTCCCTCCGCATCCAGGATGGCCCCCAAGAAAAGACCGGGTGGTGCCCCCACCTCCGCATCCCCCGGAGGGAGCCAGAAGTCCCAGGGGAGCCTCTCCAGATACCTGGCCGGGCCGGGCCGGGAGCTCCCGCCGGCGGCCCAGGACAAGATGGCGCCGGCGTCTCTGCAGCGTTCCCCGGCTGGGGATTCCCCTGGTGCGACCCGGCGCCCGCCCACAGCCTCTGCAGCTCGGGCGTCTGGTGAAGGGGAGAAACGAGCGAACGCCACAGTAGTGAGACCGGCGGCTGCAGAACAAGGTATAGAGGCGTGGAGGAGGGGGGGACCCACAGGCCCGGCCACACAGCTTGTCACTGAGGAGACACAGGAGGCCTCGACATCCGGGGGATCACCAGTGCTGGGATTCCCTTTGTCCCTCTGCACCCCAGGTACACCCCCTTCTCTGGGGCAAGCAGAAGACCCCTTGATGACAGGCGACCAGCCCCCTGGCCCCTCTCGGGATGACTTGCAGGCTTTGAGAGAGCTTATATTGGCCCTCCCCAGCAAAAAAGATCTGGAGGATGTGGTGGCCAGAATAGAATCCTCCCAGCAGGTGGCGCTGACTACCCTGAGAGAGGAAATGGTGGTGCTGGAAGATAGAATAGAGGCAACAGAGCAAGCACAGGAGTCCCTGGAGGTTAGAATGGAAAGGATTGAACGGGACTGTGAGTCTTCTAATGCCCGCATTAGGGAGCTTGCTCTGCTATTGGACGATCAAGAAAATAGGGGCAGAAGAAATAATATAAGGCTGAAGGGAATTCCGGAGGACTGGCCCCAAGATATGCTGCGCACCAAAGTCTTATCTATATTCAATCAAGTCACTGATCGCCCACCTGAGGCCGCCTATCTCTTTGACAGAATTCATAGGGTTGCAAGGCCCGGCCCCAGATCTGCTTCCTTCCCCAGAGACGTATTATGTCGCTTGCATTACTATGGGGACAGAGAGAGGATTCTTCAGGGAGCCTGGTCGCGTGGCTCTGTGGAAGTAGATGGGGCTGAGGTGAAGCTATTCCCGGATGTCTCTGGCCGCACACTATATATGAGACGGTTGCTTCACCCCCTTTTGCTCAAAATCAAAGAGGCAGGCGCCTCGTACAGATGGGGCCACCCCTTTCATCTAATTGTCCGCAAGGGGGACACCGTGTTCCCATTGAGGAGGCACTCTGAGCTTTCAAAGTTGTATGACTTTCTTGGAATACCAGACTGCTCAATCCCGGACTGGATGGAGTGGGAACCTCAGGCCCCAACTGGACGGCGAAGGAGGAGGGATGACGTCCAATCCTCCCACTGTGATGATCTTGGAGGGTCATGAAATCTCTCGGTTGTTGATGGGTCGGGGAAGTGACCAAAGTGATGGCTGGGTGGTCGGGAGAGGAGTATGGTTGGGGGTTGCCTGGGGGTGTCCCCTGACCTCCTTGCTCCGCTGGCAAGGGTTCTGGCCGTTCGATGGGCCCAACAGACCACAGCGTACTGACTTACGTTCAATGTAACTTTAATCTGTTGACGTCGGGTCGTTTGTGGGGGGGGCGGGGGGGGGTGTTTGCATTTCCGTCTTGGGTGGGTGGGACCGCGGGAGGTTAAGTTGACAGACCCTCCTCGTTTGATCGGGGTCCGGGTCACTAAGCATACATAAGTGAGGCGCGGGTTGGAGCTCTGGCCACATGTCAGTTCTTGTCCCTAACTATCCCTAAGCAGTTTCTGGGCTGGTCCCTGGTACTGCGTGCGGCAAAACTGCTGCTTTTCCACTCTCTGCCTTTTCACTTTTTGCTCTTCTACTTCTTTCTCTTTCCCCTGCTAAAGGGTCTCTGCTTTCGCTTATCTACATCCTCTCTACTCTCCCTCTTCCACTCATCCGTTTCCCCCCTCCTCTCCTTCCCCCCGGTTTTTTTTTTTTTTTTGTTTTTTTTTTGCTGGGGGGTAATTTGTTGTTCGTTTTTCCAGAGGTCAGTGACGGAGTATGACGAAGCAGTAACAAGCCGAGCTTCGGGTGGGCTCACTGAATGTTAAGGGTCTTCACAGCCCGGAGAAACGGTCTATTCTCCTGAACCTACTATGGAAAAACAGAATTCAGGTCGCTTTCCTCCAAGAAACACACTACTGTGAGGCAAAACCATACAAACTTGCTGATAGAAGGTATCCTATAGTGCATCATTCACCCTCCCCTGACTCTAGATCCAGGGGCACGAGCATCTTAATGTCCAGTACGCTCCCATGGGAACTGTTGGACTCTCGATCGGATGATCAGGGAAGGCTTCTGATGCTTAAGGGACGCATTGCTACACAGACTTTCACTTTTGTGGCGGTCTACTTGCCAAATTCGGGTCAATGCCCTACATTGCTGCGTTACCTTGAGCAGATAGAGGAATTCTCTGAGGGTACTCTGGTCTTTGGGGGTGACTTTAATGTTGTGTTGGAGCCGCCGAGGGATAGCTCCAAAGGGGTGTCCAGTGTGCCACATTCGGCACTACGTCGCTTGCGACGGGGTTTACATGATCATCAACTAATAGACACTTGGCGATTGATGCACCCATCAGACAAAGATTTTTCATTTTACTCGGCAGCGCATGATTGCTACTCCAGGTTAGACCTCATTTTCCTTAAACATGGGGATCTACATTCTCTGGTGGCTTCCTCAATCGAGTGCATATCATTCTCTGATCACGCCTTGATCACAATAACTCTATCCCTCGGCTACCCCATCGGGAGGCAGAGTCAATGGACCCTGAACACTTCGCTACTCGATGAACCGGTGACAATGCAGGAAATAAGGGATGCCTTGAGGGAATATTTCAGTGGCAGTGGGGGGGGGGGGAGGTGTCCCCGGGCATAGTCTGGGAGGCACACAAATGTGTGGTGAGGGGTCTGTTTATCAAACATGGGGCACGCTTGAAGAGAGAAAGAGAAGCTAGGGCTACATCCCTTTTGGCAGACATTAGAGAGCTGGAGGCAATTCACAAGGGATCTCTGGGAGGGGATGTGGGGGCCATTTTGGTCAAGAAGAGGGAGGAACTGAGGACCCTACTATGCTGTAAAGCTAGGGGAACATTGGCTAGGTGTAGACGGCATTTCTATGAATTTGGCAATAAGAGTGGCAGGACCCTGGCTAGAGCTCTGAGGACTCAGAGAGCGAGAGGATATGTCTCTAAGGTGCACATCGCGGGAGATAGGTGGGCTACTTTGCCGAAAGACATTGCCTCCGCTTTTAAAGATTTCTTTACTGCCCTCTATGCAATTGATGAGGGGCGGTCTGAGAGGGCCAGGACGGAGTTGCGTAGCCGTATACGGATGTACATCGCGGACTCCGGCTTGGGACATCTCAAGCCGGAGGCTGCGGCCGATCTGGAAAGACCCATCTCGGAGGAGGAATACTGGTCTGCACTTAAAAAATCCCCCACAGGCAAGGCTCCTGGCCCGGATGGTTTCCCCTCTGCTCTATTACAAAAAGTTGGATTCCATTTTGATTTCCCCATTTCTCTCAGCATTCAACCATGGCCCACATTCTGGAGCTGCTCCCTTGCCAAGGGATACCCTAGCTGCTAATATAGTTGTCATCCCTAAAGAGGGCAAAGATCCTTCGTTGTGCTCTAGTTACCGACCCATTTCCCTCCTCAACACAGACCTGAAGCTCTTCACTAGGATTCTTTCGGATAGACTCACCCCTTTGCTTGGGGAGATTGTTCACCCTGACCAGGCCGGGTTCATGACGGGTAGGGAAGCAAGGGACAACACAACTAAGGCGTTGAACATAATACACAAGGCTAAATCCGATGGGCTGCCTTTGATGCTTCTGTCGACCGACGCAGAAAAAGCGTTCGACAGAGTTAACTGGATTTTTATGGAGGAGGTCCTGCGGGCTGTGGGTTGGGGAGTAGGATGCTTGCTTGGATATGTTCCCTGTACAGCATCCCTTCGGCAGCAGTCAGAGTGAACGGTCTCCTTTCAGAGAGATTCCCCATTCGCAATGGAACAAGACAGGGTTGTCCTCTCTCGCCCTTGATTTTCATATTGACTCTGGAACCCCTGCTCAGTCGGATCAGAGGCAACATTAACATTTCGGGCCCTAACGTCTCTGGTTCTACTTATAAAATCGCGGCTTATGCGGACGATTTGCTTTTTTTCATTACCAACCCTCGGGTTTCCCTCCCTAATCTTCTGAGAGAGTTGGAAACATACTCCTCTCTATCTAACTTTAGAATTAATTTGTCAAAATCGGAGGCCCTAAATATATCTCTTCCTCCTGAGCAAGTCACATCGCTACAATCCGCGTTCGAGTTTAGGTGGGCTAGCCAGTCCTTGAAGTATTTGGGCGTCCAGTTGGCTGCGGACTCTAGTCAAATTTACAAGTTGAATTTTCACCCGCTCCTGCAATCAATTAGAAAAGACTGCGCTAACTGGGAGAAGGGCTACTTCACATGGTTCGGGAGATGTGCAATACTGAAGATGAATATCCTGCCACGTCTCTTATACCTCTTTCAATCCTTGCCGATTAGGATCCCTAGCTCTTTCTTCAAGGAACTGGCCTCTTTACAGATCAAATTTATCTGGGCCAACAAACCGGCGAGACTCTCCCGGTCTCTTTTGTGCAGACCTAAGATTAGGGGTGGCCTGGGTATCCCAGACCTTAAAAAGTACTTTCTTCGGCGCTCCATTGGGAGACCCAGACGATTGGGTGTATAGCACTGCCTCCGGAGGCCACACAAAGCATTACACTAAAAAGTGTAAGGCCCCTCCCCTTCTGGCTATACACCCCCAGTGGGATCACTGGCTCACCAGTTTTCTGCTTTGTGCGAAGGAGGTCAGACATCCACGCATAGCTCCACTGTTTAGTCAGCAGTAGCTGCTGACTCTATCGGATGGAAGAAAAGAGGGCCCATATAGGGCCCCCAGCATGCTCCCTTCTCACCCCACTTGCGGTTTGTAAGGTTGAGGTACCCATTGCGGGTACGGAGGCTGGAGCCCACATGCTGCTTTCCTTCCCCATCCCCCTGAGGGGCTCTGTGGAAGTGGGATCTTACCGGCCCCCAAACCCTGAGGCCGAGCTCCATCCACAGACCCAGAGACCCTGCTGGAGGAGCTGAGTACAGTCAGGGACAAGGCCCTGCAACGTTCAGGTACTCTGTGTCCCCGCACAGACAGGCCACGCACACTCCAGGCTTGCTGGGTGTGCTAGTGCGCCGGGGGCACTAGCGCTGCGCGCTCGGGTTAGAGTCACTGCAGCTTAGCTGAGTGATTTTATGTCTTGGGAACTACCGCGCCGGCCGCTCCGGGAGCGGCGGCGCCGCTGGGACTTGTGGTGCGCCGGGGACTCGCGCTGCCCGCGCTTTTACGGCGGCAGCGCTCATAAATCTAGTCCCCGGCTTTTTGCGGCCTAGCTCTGCTTCGTTCCCGCCCCCACCCTGTCAATCAGGAAAGGGAGAGACGCTGTTCTATAGCCAGCGCCGAGGGCTGGAGTCTTATTTACATACTCCAGCCCTCTCACTGGGCACAGTGGGGACGCAAGTTTCCCGCTCTTGGTCTCAACACGCCCAGGGCCCGCCCCTCTCCACAGGACGCCGGCAGCCATTCCTGCATGCAGTCTGGCTGGAGAACGGACACAGGCTCTGGGGGACTCAGACAAGGGACTCTGGCGACCACACACCCGCGTTTATGCGGGCGGTAAGCTGCACATAAGTGCTGGCCCCACTAGTGCCACAGTGTTACTTGGTGCATTTTTTCCCTGTACCATATATATTTATATTGCACTGTACAGTCGCTTCTTGGCTTATACCCTCATTGCTCTGAGGAGACAACAACATGTCATCCGCAAAACGCAAGGGTGCCAAGGCACAGGCGGTATGCACTGCTTGTGCCGCATGTGGGGCTAATCTACCGGCAGGTTCCAATGACCCCCATTGTGTGCAATGTTCGGGTCCCTGTGCCACTTCGTCAGCCAGAGTCTATGGTAGTAGTGGCCCAGGCAGAGACGCCTGTGAACCCTGCCCCGGTGACGGGGACAGAATTTGCAGTTTTTGCTGATAAGATGTCTGTGACTATGACAAAAATCCTGGAAACCTTGCAGTCCAGGCCAGTTTCTCAGACCATGGACACTGCTGTGTCTATGCTCCCCGGTCCCCCTCAGTTGGAACTAATCCGTACTTCAAGGGGGTCCCAGGCATCACAGGCTGAAGACTCTGACTCGGATGACAGTCCCAGGCAGCCTAAGCAGGCTCGCTGGAAAGACCCTCGCCGTCATCACACTGGTCAGGGTCTCAGCGAGACGAGCTCTGTATGAGGAGACAGAGGTGGGTGATCAGGAATCTAATCCTGACACCGCTCTCAATCTAGATACCCCTGATGGTGACGCTATGGTAAATGACCTTATAGCGGCCATCAATAGACTGTTGGATATTTCTCCCCCAGCCCCTTCAGCAGAGGAGGCAGCTGCACAGCAGGAGAAGTTCCATTTCCGGTATCCTAAGCGTAAATTGAGTACTTTTCTGGACCACTCTGACTTCAGAGAATCAGTCCAGAAACATCATGCTTATCCAGATAAGCGTTTCTCCAAACGTCTTAAGGATACACGTTATCCCTTTCCCCCTGACGTGGTCAAACGCTGGACCCAGTGTCCAAAGGTGGACCCCCCAATCTCCAGGCTTGCGGCTAGATCCATAGTTGCAGTGGAAGATGGGGCTTCACTTAAAGATGCCAATGACAGACAGATGGACCTTTGGTTAAAGTCTGTCTATGAAGCTATCGGCGCGTCGTTTGCTCCAGCATTCGCGGCCGTGTGGGCACTCCAAGCTATTTCAGCTGGCCTGGCACAGGTGGACTCTATCATACGTCCAGCAGTGCCGCGAGTAGCGTCCCTAACCTCGCAAATGTCTGCGTTTGCGACTTACGCTATCAACGCTGTCCTGGACTCTACGAGCCGTACCTCAATGGCGTCTGCCAACTCTGTGGTTTTGCGCAGAGCCTTGTGGTTAAAGGAATGGAAAGCAGATTCTGCTTCCAAGAAATGTTTAACCAGCTTGCCACTATCTGGAGACAGACTGTTTGGTGAGCAATTGGCTGAGATCATTAAACAGTCCAAGGGTAAGGACTCCTCCTTACCCCAGCCCAGATCGAGCAAACCTCAACAGAGGAAGTGGCAGTCGAGGTTTCGGTCCTTTCGAGGCTCCAGCAAGACCCAATTCTCCTCGTCCAAAGGGACTCAGAAGGAGCAAAGGAGCTCAGATTCCTGGCGGGCTCATTCACGCCCCAAGAAAGCAACCGGAGGAACCGCTTCCAAGGCGGCTGCCTCATGACTTTCGGCCTCATCCCTCCGCATCCTCGGTCGGTGGCAGGCTCTCCCGCTTTTGCGACATTTGGCTGCCACAGGTCAAAGACCGGTGGGTAGCAGACATTTTGTCTCACGGGTACAGGATAGAATTCAGTTCTCATCCTCCGCCTCGGTTCTTCAGAACCTCCCCACATCCCGACCGAGCAAATGCCCTTCTGCAGGCGGTGTGCTCACTAAGAGCAGAAGGAGTGGTGATCCCTGTTCCTCTGCAGGAACAAGGACAAGGTTTTTACTCCAATCTCTTCGTGGTTCCAAAAAAGGACGGCTCGTTCCGTCCTGTTCTGGACCTAAAGCTGCTCAACAAGCATGTGAACACCAGGCGGTTCCGGATGGAATCCCTCCGCTCCGTCATTGCCTCAATGTCTCAAGGAGATTTCCTTGCATCAATAGACATCAAAGATGCTTATCTCCACGTGCCGATTGCTACAGAGCACCAACGTTTTTTACGTTTCGTGATAGGAGACGACCATCTCCAGTTCGTAGCTCTGCCATTTGGTCTGGCGACAGCCCCACGGGTTTTCACCAAGGTCATGGCGGCAGTGGTAGCAGTCTTGCATTCTCAGGGACATTCGGTGATTCCTTACTTAGACGATCTACTTGTCAAAGCACCCTCTCAAGAGGCATGCCAACACAGCCTGAATGTTGCGCTGGAGACTCTCCAGACTTTCGGGTGGATCATCAACTTTTTAAAGTCAAACCTGGCACCGACTCAATCACTAACGTATCTTGGCATGGAGTTTCATACTCTCTCAGCGATAGTGAAGCTTCCGCTGGACAAGCAGCGGTCCCTACAGACAGGGGTGCAGTCTCTCCTTCAGGGTCAGTCGCACCCCTTAAGGCGCCTCATGCACTTCCCATGGAAGATGGTGGCAGCAATGGAGGCAGTCCCGTTCGCGCAGTTTCATCTGCGCCCACTTCAATGGGACATTCTCCGCCAATGGGACGGGAAGACAACTTCCCTAGACAGGACAGTCTCCCTTTCTCAGATGACCAAGGACTCTCTGCAATGGTGGCTTCTTCCCACCTCATTATCACAGGGAAGATCATTCCTGCCCCCATCCTGGGCAGTGGTCACGACAGACGCGAGTCTGTCAGGGTGGGGAGCAGTTTTTCTCCACCACAGGGCTCAAGGGACGTGGACTCAGCAGGAGTCCACCCTTCAGATCAATGTTCTGGAAATCAGGGCAGTGTATCTTGCCCTATTAGCCTTCCAGCAGTGGCTGGAAGGAAAGCAGATCCGAATTCAGTCGGACAACTCCACAGCGGTGGCATACATCAACCACCAAGGAGGGACACGCAGTCGGCAAGCCTTCCAGGAAGTCAGGCGGATTCTGATGTGGGTGGAGGAAAGAGCATCCACCATATCCGCAGTTCACATCCCGGGCGTAGAAAACTGGGAAGCAGACTTCCTCAGTCGCCAGGGCATGGACGCAGGGGAATGGTCCCTTCACCCGGACGTGTTTCAGGAAATCTGCCGCCGCTGGGGGGTGCCGGACGTCGACCTAATGGCGTCTCGGCACAACTACAAGGTCCCGACCTTCATAGCGCGGTCTCGCGATCAAAGAGCTCTAGCGGCAGACGCCTTAGTGCAAGATTGGTCGCAGTTCCGGCTCCCTTATGTGTTTCCACCTCTGGCACTCTTGCCCAGAGTGTTACGCAAGATCAGATCCGATTGCGGCCGCGTCATACTCGTCGCCCCAGACTGGCCGAGGAGGTCGTGGTACCCGGATCTGTGGCATCTCACGGTCGGCCAACCGTGGGCACTACCAGACCGACCAGACTTACTGTCCCAAGGGCCGTTTTTCCATCGGAATTCTGCGGCCCTGAACCTGACTGTGTGGCCATTGAGTCCTGGATCCTAGCGTCTTCAGGATTATCCCAAGGGGTCGTTGCCACCATGAGACAGGCTAGGAAGCCCACGTCTGCTAAGATCTACCACAGAACGTGGAAGATTTTCTTATCCTGGTGCTCGGCACAAGGAGTATCCCCCTGGCCATTCGCGTTACCTGTCTTTCTTTCCTTCCTGCAATCTGGGTTGGAAAAGGGCTTGTCGCTCGGCTCCCTTAAAGGGCAAGTCTCGGCGCTATCCGTGTTTTTTCAGAAGCGTCTAGCGCGACTTTCTAAGGTGCGCACGTTCCTGCAGGGGGTGTGTCATATCGTACCTCCGTACAGGAGGCCGTTAGATCCGTGGGATCTAAACAAGGTCCTTGTTGCTCTCCAGAAGCCGCCTTTCGAGCCCCTGAGGGATGTGTCACTTTCTCGACTCTCACAGAAAGTGGCATTTCTGGTAGCGGTCACGTCTCTTCGGAGAGTGTCTGAACTAGCAGCGCTGTCATCCAAGGCTCCTTTCCTGGTGTTCCACCAGGACAAGGTAGTGCTGCGCCCCATTCAGGAGTTTCTCCCTAAGGTGGTATCCTCTTTTCACCTTAATCAGGATATCTCCTTGCCTTCCTTTTATCCGCATGCAGTTCATCGGTGTGAAAAGGATCTACATTTGTTGGATCTGGTGAGAGCACTCAGAATCTACATTTCCCGCACGGCGCCCCTGCGCCGCTCGGATGCACTCTTTGTCCTTGTCGCTGGTAAGCGCAAGGGGTCGCAGGCTTCAAAAGCCACCCTGGCTCGATGGATCAAAGAACCAATTCTTGAAGCCTACCGTTCGGCTGGGCTTCCGGTTCCATCAGGGCTGAAGGCCCATTCTGCCAGAGCCGTGGGTGCGTCCTGGGCATTACGACACCAGGCTACGGCTCAACAGGTGTGCCAGGCAGCTACCTGGTCGAGTCTGCACACTTTCACCAAACATTATCAGGTGCATACCTATGCTTCGGCGGACGCCAGCCTAGGTAGAAGAGTCCTGCAGGCGGCAGTTGCCTCCCCGTAGGGGAGGGCTGTCTTTGCAGCTCTAACATGAGGTATTTCTTTACCCACCCAGGGACAGCTTTTGGACGTCCCAATCGTCTGGGTCTCCCAATGGAGCGCCGAAGAAGAAGGGAATTTTGTTACTTACCGTAAATTCCTTTTCTTCTAGCTCCTATTGGGAGACCCAGCACCCGCCCTGTTGTCCTTCGGGATTTTTGGTTGTTTTTCGGGTACACATGTTGTTCATGTTGAACGGTTTTCAGTTCTCCGACGTTACTTCGGAGTGAATTTGTTTAAACCAGTTATTGGCTTTCCTCCTTCTTGCTTTTGCACTAAAACTGGTGAGCCAGTGATCCCACTGGGGGTGTATAGCCAGAAGGGGAGGGGCCTTACACTTTTTAGTGTAATGCTTTGTGTGGCCTCCGGAGGCAGTGCTATACACCCAATCGTCTGGGTCTCCCAATAGGAGCTAGAAGAAAAGGAATTTACGGTAAGTAACAAAATTCCCTTCATTTGGCCACGCATATGGTTAGGGTATTGGACTGGTGCCGCCATTCCAGCACAAAGCCGTGGGTGGCCCTAGAACAGAGCTTCTCGGAAATACATCTCCCGGCCATCCCCTGGCTTTTGAACCTCTCCCTGCCTGCTCTGAGATCTCATCCTACCATCGGCGCCACTGTTGAATGTTGTTCGAGAAGGGAGGTCAGACGACTCCTTTTGCCAGTGCCTTCCCCTATGACACCCGTGTTAGGCGACCCGGGATTCCGTCCTGGTCTCTTGGACCCGGTCTTCAGGGGGTGGGTTCAGGGGGGCAAATTCAGAGCTTGTCATCTGGGTAGAGAGGGGGATTGGTTTTCACTAGCGGATATTCGGGGCTTCTTGCCTCCGGGCCCCTTGGGGGATTGGAGGGCTATGCAGATGAGGCACTACATGCACTCCCTCCCTCACTTCAGTCGATATGCCGGACCTCCTACGGGATTTGAAAAGTTGTGCCTGGGAGAGGGAGTCTTGCGGCACTCTCTATCCTTGGTATACAACATGTTATCAGATCCGGGGGATTTGCCCCCCCCGGCTTACCTTTTGCAGTGGGAGAGGGACCTGGGGATTAGCTTATCCGACTCACAAAGAAACAACATCCTCCAGCTAGCACATAGAACTTCGATCAGTTCCAGACTGTTGGAAGCTAATTACAAATTGTTGGCCAGGTGGTACAGGGTCCCGACCAGACTACATAGAATGTTTCCCTCAGTTGACCCGGTTTGTTGGAGATGCGGTCAGGGGGAGGGTGATTTTGTGCACATTTTTTGGTCTTGCCCTTCTCTGCAGCGGTTTTGGTCAGAAGTGGGGGAGGTAATCAGACGAGTGACCGGTACTACTGAAAAAATGGGTCCGGAGCTATTCATTCTACAGCTATCCGAACTCCCGGTCTCTAAATATAGGAGATCTTTGCTTAGATTTCTGGTCATGTCTGCCAGGTCTTGCATTCCGCTTGGTTGGAAGTCTAATACCCCCCCCACGGTGACACAGTGGGTTTCGCGGATTAACGATCTGATGTATATGGAGGATTTGACATCCTCTATTAATGATCGCCAGGAAGACTTTTATAGGACATGGTTCCCATGGATGGAGTTCACCTACTCGGCGGAGTACGCGGACTTGTTCTCTGAACCTCAGGATTCGTGATTTATCCTCCTCCACCCCCCCTTTTTTTTTTTTTTTTTCTCGCATTCTTTCTCCCCCTCTCTTTCTTCCTCTCTACACTACTCCCTGATCTTCTCTCCTGCTCTCTTCTCCTACCCCTCTCTTTATTTCTTTCTTTCTCTACAATCCTTCAATCTTTTTTCAGGCTTGATTTCTTTTTCTTCGCTCTTCTCCCTACTTACATTAGGTTGGGTCGGCTTATAAAATATGTAAACTGGGCCAGACTTGAGTAGTAGCGGGGATGGGAATTGCATATGTGTGCTTATTGTTTGTATATATTCTACCGTCATTTCTGTAATAATACCTGCGTCCCAGTTGGGAGCAGGAGATGTATTGTTTGATACGAGTATGGCTTTAAAATAAAGAATTTAAAAAAAAAATTAATTATTCAAAAATCATACAATGTGATTTTCTGGATTATTTTTTATTCTGTCTGTCACAGTTGAAGTGTACCTATGATAACAAATTACAGACCTCTCCATTATTTGTAGGTGGGAAAACTTTCAAAATCGGCAGAGGATCAAATACTTATTTCTTTGTCGCTCCTTATTGGGAGACCCAGACAATTGGGTGTATAGCTATGCCTCCGGAGGCCACACAAAGTATTACACTAAAAGTGTAAAGCCCCTCCCCTTCAGCCTATACACCCCCCGTGCTGCCACGGGCTCATCAGTTTTTATGCTTTGTGCGAAGGAGGTCAGACATGCACGCATAGCTCCACAGCTTAGTCAGCAGCAGCTGCTGACTATGTCGGATGGAAGAAAAGAGGGCCCATAACAGGGCCCCCAGCATGCTCCCTTCTCACCCCACTCTTGTCGGCGGTGTTGTTAAGGTTGAGGTATCCATTGCGGGTACGGAGGCTGTAGCCCACATGCTGCTTTCCTTCCCCATCCCTCAATTAGGGCTCTGGGTGAAGTGGGATCCTTTCGGTCTCCAGGCACAGGAGACCGTGCTCCATCCACAGCTCCTGAGGACCATGCTGGATAGGAGCCGAGTATCGTTCAGGGACATGGCCCTGCTACTTTGAGGTACTCTGTGTCCCCGTGGGGACCGCGCACAGCAACACTCCAGCATTGCTGGGTGTGCTAGTGCACCGGGGACAGCAGCGCTGACTGCGTTTGTGCCATTACACACTTCAGCGTCGCTGAGTGTGTTCGTGTAGGGGGACTGCTGCGCTGACCGCCGCTGCCATGGTTATCACTGCGGCGCGGCTGGGACTGTTAGTGCGCCGGGGACTTCCGCGCCGACCGCGCTTATACGGCGGCCGCGCTTATAACTCGAGTCCCCGGCTTTTGCGGCCTAGTCTCGTTTTCTTCCCGCCCCCAGCCCTGCCAATCAGGGGAAGGGCGGGACGCTGTACAGGACGGCAGCACTGAGGGCTGGAGCATGCTTTGCATACTCCACCCCCCTCACTCTGCACAGTGGGGCACCAGTTCCCGCACTTTTCTGGGTCACGCCCACGGCTCCCTCCTCTCCTCAGGACGCCGGCAGCCATTCCTCTCAGCTCTGCTAACGCTGGAGAGGAGAGACAAGCTCAGGGAGACCCAGGCAGGATTTCTGGTGCCCACACAACCGCCTTGCGCAGGCGGTAAGCAGCACCTGTGGTGCTGGCCCCACTAGTGCAGAAGTGTACTTATAGATTATATGATTATAGACTATACTTTACACTGTATGGTGCACTGTTGATTTTTGTCTATATACCCTCCTGTATTGCTCAGAGGAGACAACAGCATGTCGTCCACAAATAGCAAGGGTGCCAAAGCACAGACTTACTATGCTGCCTGTGCAGCATGTACGGCTATACTGCCGGCAGGTTCCACTGACCCTCATTGTGTGCAATGCTCGGCCCCTGTGGCACTTTCTCAGCCGGAGCCTCTGCTAAGGGTGGCCCAGGGAGAACCACCTGTTAACACTGTCAGGTGACAGGGACGGAGTTTGCAGTTTTTACTGAAAGACTTTCTGAGACTATGGCTAAGATATTAGAAGCCTTGCAGTCCAGGCCGGCATCTCAAGCCAGGGGCACTGTGGAATCATTGCCCCCTGGTCCCCCTCAGTTGGAACAGCAATGTCCTCCCGGGGTGTCTCATGGATCCCAGGGTGAGGTCTCTGACACGGACCGCAGCCCCAGACCGATTAAGCGAGCTCGCTATGATATCCCCTCGACATCATCACAATGTCCAGGGTCTCAGCGAGAGGACTCTCTGTATGATGAAGCGGAGGTAGCTGATCAGGATTCTGATCCTGAAGCCGCTCTCAACCTTGATACTCCTGATGGGGACGCCATAGTGAATGATCTTATTGCGTCCATCAATGAAATGTTGGATATTTCTCCCTCAGCTCCTCCAGTGGAGGAGTCAGCCTCTCAGCAGGAGAAATTCAGTTTCAGGTTTCCCAAGCGTACAAAGAGTATGTTTCTGGACCACTCTGACTTCAGAGAGACAGTCCAGAAACACCGAGCTTGTCCAGATAAGCGTTTTTCCAAGCGCCTTAAGGATACACGTTACCCTTTCCCCCCTGACGTGGTCAAGGGCTGGACTCAGTGTCCCAAGGTGGATCCTCCAATCTCCAGACTTGCGGCTAGATCCATAGTTGCAGTGGAAGATGGAGCTTCACTCAAGGATGCCACTGACAGACAGATGGAGCTCTGGTTGAAATCCATCTATGAAGCTATCGGCGCGTCTTTTGCTCCAGCATTCGCAGCCGTATGGGCACTCCAAGCTATCTCAGCTGGTCAGGCGCAAATTGACGCACTCACACGTACGTCTGCGCCGCAGGTGGCGTCCATAACCTCTCAAACGTCTGCATTTGCGTCCTACGCTATTAATGCTGTCCTGGACTCTGCGAGCCGTACGGCGGTTGCAGCCGACAATTCGGTGGCAATACGCAGGGCCTTGTGGCTGCGGGAATGGAAGGCAGATTCGGCTTCCAAAAAGTGCTTAACTGGATTGCCATTTTCTGGCGACCGTTTGTTTGGTGAGAGATTGGATGAAATCATCAAACAATCCAAGGGAAAGGAAACATCCTTACCCCAGGCCAAACCAAAAACACCCCAACAGAGGAGGGGACAGTCGAGGTTTCGGTCCTTTCGGAGTGCGGGCAGGTCCCAATTCTCCTCGTCCAAAAGGCCGCAGAAGGATCAGAGGAACTCCGACGCATGGCGGTCTAAATCACGCCCTAAAAAGACCGCCGGAGGTGCCGCTACTAAGGCGGCTTCCTCATGACTTACGGCCTCCTCACACCGCATCCTCGGTCGGTGGCAGGCTCTCCCGCTTTTGCGACACCTGGCTGCCACAAGTAAAAGACCATTGGGTGAGAGACCTTTTGTCTCACGGTTACAGGATAGAGTTCAGCTCTCGTCCTCCGACTCGATTCTTCAGAACATCTCCGCCTCCCGAGCGAGCTGAGGCTCTTCTGCAGGCGGTGGGCATTCTGAAGGCAGAAGGAGTGGTGGTCCCGGTTCCTCTTCAGCAACAGGGTCACGGTTTCTACTCCAACCTGTTTGTGGTTCCAAAGAAGGACGGGTCCTTCCGTCCTGTTTTGGACCTAAAACTGCTCAACGAACACGTAAGGACCAGGCGGTTCCGGATGGAATCCCTCCGCTCCGTCATCGCCTCAATGTACCAAGGAGATTTCCTAGCATCGATCGATATCAAGGATGCTTATCTCCACGTACCAATTGCTCCAGAGCATCAGCGCTTCTTGCGCTTCGCCATAGGAGACGAACACCTTCAGTTCGCGGCACTGCCAATCGGCCTGGCGACAGCCCCAAGGGTTTTCACCAAGGTCATGGCTACAGTAGTTGCGGTCCTCCACTCTCAGGGTCACTCAGTGATACCTTACTTAGACGATCTGCTGGTCAAGGCACCCTCTCAAGAGGCATGCCAACACAGCCTCAACGTTACTCTGGAGATTCTCCAGAGTTTCGGGTGGATCATCAATTTTCCAAAGTCAAATCTGACACCGGTCCAATCGCTGACATATCTTGGCATGGAGTTTCATACTCTTCCAGCGATAGTGAAGCTTCCGCTGGACAAACAGCGTTCACTACAGACAGGGGTGCAATCTCTCCTTCAAGGTCGGTCACACCCCTTGAGGCGCCTCATGCACTTCCTGGGGAAGATGGTGGCAGCAATGGAAGCAGTCCCTTTCGCGCAGTTTCACCTGCGTCCACTTCAATGGGACATCCTACGCAAGTGGGACAGGATGCCGACGTCCCTAGACAGGAACGTCTCCCTCTCTCAGGCAACCAAAGCTTCCCTTCGGTGGTGGCTTCTTCCCACCTCATTATCGAAGGGGAAATCCTTCCTACCCCCATCCTGGGCGGTGGTCACGACGGACGCGAGTCTGTCAGGGTGGGGAGCAGTTTTTCTCCACCACAGGGCTCAGGGTACGTGGACTCAGCAAGAGTCCTCACTTCAGATCAATGTTCTGGAGATCAGGGCAGTGTATCTTGCCCTAAAAGCGTTCCAGCAGTGGCTGGAAGGCAAGCAGATCCGAATTCAGTCGGACAACTCCACAGCGGTGGCTTACATCAACCACCAAGGTGGGACACGCAGTCGGCAAGCCTTCCAGGAAGTCCGGTGGATTCTGCTGTGGGTGGAAGCCACAGCATCCACCATATCCGCAGTTCACATCCCGGGCGTAGAAAACTGGGAAGCAGACTTTCTCAGTCGCCAGGGCATGGACGCAGGGGAATGGTCCCTTCACCCGGACGTGTTTCAGGAGATCTGTTGCCGCTGGGGGATGCCGGACGTCGACCTAATGGCGTCACGGCACAACAACAAGGTCCCAACATTCATGGCTCGATCTCAAGATCACAGAGCTCTGGCGGCAGACGCCTTAGTTCAGGATTGGTCGCAGTTTCGGCTACCTTATGTGTTTTCCTCCTCTGGCACTGTTGCCCAGAGTGTTACGCAAGATCAGGGCCGACTGCCGCCGCGTCATCCTCGTCGCTCCAGACTGGCCGAGGAGGTCGTGGTACCCGGATCTGTGGCATCTCACGGTCGGCCAACCGTGGGCACTGCCAGACCGACCAGATTTGCTGTCTCAAGGGCCGTTTTTCCATCTGAATTCTGCGGCCCTCAACCTGACTGTGTGGCCATTGAGTCCTGGATCCTAGCGTCTTCAGGATTATCTCAAGAGGTCATTGCCACTATGAGACAGGCTAGGAAACCAACGTCCGCCAAGATCTACCACAGGACGTGGAAAATATTCCTGTCGTGGTGCTCTGCTCAGGGGTTTTCTCCCTGGCCATTTGCCTTGCCCACTTTTCATCTCAATCAGGACATCTCCTTACCCTCGTTTTGTCCTCATCCAGTTCACCAATGTGAAAAGGATTTGCACTTGTTAGATCTGGTGAGAGCACTCAGACTCTACATTTCTCGTACGGCGCCCCTGCGCCGCTCGGATGCACTCTTTGTCCTTGTCGCTGGCCAGCGTAAAGGGACACAAGCTTCCAAGTCAACCCTGGCTCGGTGGATCAAGGAACCAATTCTCGAAGCTTACCGTTCCTCGGGGCTTCCGGTTCCCTCAGGACTGAAGGCCCATTTTACCAGGGCCGTGGGAGCGTCCTGGGCCTTGCGACACCAGGCTACGGCTCAGCAGGTGTGTCAGGCAGCTACCTGGTCGAGCCTGCACACTTTCACGAAACACTATCAGGTGCATACCTATGCTTCGGCAGATGCCAGCCTAGGTAGGCGAGTCCTTCAGGCGGCAGTTTCCCACCTGTAGGACGGAGCCGTTACGGCTCTATTATGAGGTATTATTTACCCACCCAGGGACTGCTTTTGGACGTCCCAATTGTCTGGGTCTCCCAATAAGGAGCGACAAAGAAGAAGGGAATTTTGTTTACTTACCGTAAATTCCTTTTCTTCTAGCTCCAATTGGGAGACCCAGCACCCGCCCCTGTTTTTGTATACACATGTTGTTCATGTTAAATGGTTTCAGTTCTCCGATATTCCTTCGGATTGAATTTACTTTAAACCAGTTTATAATTTTTTTTCCTCCTTCGGGCTTTTGCACCAAAACTGATGAGCCCGTGGCAGCACGGGGGGTGTATAGGCTGAAGGGGAGGGGCTTTACACTTTTAGTGTAATACTTTGTGTGGCCTCCGGAGGCATAGCTATACACCCAATTGTCTGGGTCTCCCAATTGGAGCTAGAAGAAAAGGAATTTACGGTAAGTAAACAAAATTCCCTTCTTTCCCCACTGTCTTAAAGGAGCTATGATTGAAGACAAAGGAACCAGCTTCCAGGGAAATATTCCGATAAAATCCACTTCTTCTGATCTTAGACTTGAAACCATGAAGAGAGGACCAAGAAGATAATACAATCAATAAATTTATTAGTATAAATGTAAATGACATATACAATAGAGCAAAACCAACCCGTTCCAGTTATTTTGGTGCCGCCAATACCGTTGGGTCACGTGACATTAGGTCGTCCACCTTGAAGGAATATTTATGAGCTACAGCCAATCAGTGGCAGTTGATTGGCTGCAGCAGACCTGTGACACAATGTTATTAGATGGTCCACTAGGAATGTCGGCCCTGACATGCCCGGAACGGCTCTTCTGTGGGAGGGGAGTATGCTTTGTATTTTATGTTATATGGGACCCCTTTAACTAAAGCCTGCTTTACACCATACGATCCAGCATAAGATATCGTATGCGATCGTACCCGCCCCCAACGTATGTGTGGCCCGTTCAATTTGTTGAATGTGCTGCACATACGATTAACCCCGTCACACGTACTTACCTTCCATACGACCTCGATGTGGGCGGCGAACATCCACTTCCTGGAGTGGGAGGGACGTTCGGCGTCACAGCGACGTCACACGGCAGCCAGCCAATAGAAGCGGAGGGGCAGAGATGAGCGGGACGTAAACATCCCACCCACCTCCTTCCTTCAGCATTGCCGGCTGGAGCCACGGGAGGCAGGTAAGATCTGTTCATCGTTCCCGGGGTGTCACACGGAGCGATGTGTGCTGCCCCGGGAACAATGAACAACTCGACATGCAATTTTTAGGAATTTAACGACGTGCATGCGATGAACGTTTTACCGTTCAATCGCACGTAGCTGTTACATGCTACAATGTAACTTACGATGCCGGATGTGCGTCACTTACGACGTGACCCCGCCGACACATTGTAACATATATAGTTTCATAGTTTCATAGTTTTTAAGGTTGAAGGGAGACTCTTAAGTCCATCTAGTTCAACCCGTAGCCTAACATGTTGATCCAGAGGAAGGCAAAAAAAACCCAATGTGTCAAATAAGCTCCAATGGGGAAAAAAATTCCTTCCTGACTCCACATCCGGCAATCAGACTAGTTCTCTGGATCAACACCCTGTCATAAAATCTAATATACATAACTGGTAATATTATATTTTTCAAGAAGAGCGTCCAGGCTCTGCTTAAATGTTAGTAGTGAATCACTCATTACAACATCATGCGGCAGAGAGTTCCATAGTCTCACTGCTCGTACAGTAAAGAATCCTCGTCTGTGGTTATGATTAAACCTTCTTTCCTCCAGACGTAGCGGATGCCCCCGTGTTCCAGTCGTAGGCCTAGGTGTAAAGAGATCTTTGGAAAGGTCTCTGTACTGTCCCCTCATATGTTTATACATTGTGATTAGATCCCCCCCTAAGCCTTCGTTTTTCCAAACTAAATAACCCCAAGTTTAATAACCTGTCTTGGTATTGCAGCCCACCCATTCCTCTAATAATCTAGGTCGCTCTTCTATCTACCTGTAAGATTATGCTTTCTTCGGCGCTCCATTGGGAGACCCAGACGATTGGGTGTATAGCACTGCCTCCGGAGGCCACACAAAGCAATTACACTAAAAAGTGTAAGGCCCCTCCCCTTCTGGCTATACACCCCCAGTGGGATCACTGGCTCACCAGTTTTCTGCTTTGTGCGAAGGAGGTCAGACATCCACGCATAGCTCCACTGTTTAGTCAGCAGTAGCTGCTGACTCTATCGGATGGAAGAAAAGAGGGCCCATATAGGGCCCCCAGCATGCTCCCTTCTCACCCCACTTGCGGTTTGTAAGGTTGAGGTACCCATTGCGGGTACGGAGGCTGGAGCCCACATGCTGCTTTCCTTCCCCATCCCCCTGAGGGGCTCTGTGGAAGTGGGATCTTACCGGCCCCCAAACCCTGAGGCCGAGCTCCATCCACAGACCCAGAGACCCTGCTGGAGGAGCTGAGTACAGTCAGGGACAAGGCCCTGCAACGTTCAGGTACTCTGTGTCCCCGCACAGACAGGCCACGCACACTCCAGGCTTGCTGGGTGTGCTAGTGCGCCGGGGGCACTAGCGCTACGCGCTTGGGTTAGAGTCACTGCAGCTTAGCTGAGTGATTTTATGTCTTGGGAACTACCGCGCCGGCCGCTCCGGGAGCGGCGGCGCCGCTGGGACTTGTAGTGCGCCGGGGACTCGCGCTGCCCGCGCTTTTACGGCGGCAGCGCTCATAAATCTAGTCCCCGGCTTTTGCGGCCTAGCTCTGCTTCGTTCCCGCCCCCACCCTGTCAATCAGGGAAAGGGAGAGACGCTGTTCTATAGCCAGCGCCGAGGGCTGGAGTCTTATTTACATACTCCAGCCCTCTCACTGGGCACAGTGGGGACGCAAGTTTCCCGCTCTTGGTCTCAACACGCCCAGGGCCCGCCCCTCTCCACAGGACGCCGGCAGCCATTCCTGCATGCAGTCTGGCTGGAGAACGGACACAGGCTCTGGGGGACTCAGACAAGGGACTCTGGCGACCACACACCCGCGTTTATGCGGGCGGTAAGCTGCACATAAGTGCTGGCCCCACTAGTGCCACAGTGTTATTTGGTGCATTTTTTCCCTGTACCATATATATTTATATTGCACTGTACAGTCGCTTCTTGGCTTATACCCTCATTGCTCTGAGGAGACAACAACATGTCATCCGCAAAACGCAAGGGTGCCAAGGCACAGGCGGTACGCACTGCTTGTGCCGCATGTGGGGCTAATCTACCGGCAGGTTCCAATGACCCCCATTGTGTGCAATGTTCGGTCCCTGTGCCACTTCGTCAGCCAGAGTCTATGGTAGTAGTGGCCCAGGCAGAGACGCCTGTGAACCCTGCCCCGGTGACGGGGACAGAATTTGCAGTTTTTGCTGATAAGATGTCTGTGACTATGACAAAAATCCTGGAAACCTTGCAGTCCAGGCCAGTTTCTCAGACCATGGACACTGCTGTGTCTATGCTCCCCGGTCCCCCTCAGTTGGAACTAATCCGTACTTCAAGGGGGTCCCAGGCATCACAGGCTGAAGACTCTGACTCGGATGACAGTCCCAGGCAGCCTAAGCAGGCTCGCTGGGAAAGACCCTCGCCGTCATCACACTGGTCAGGGTCTCAGCGAGACGAGGCTCTGTATGAGGAGACAGAGGTGGGTGATCAGGAATCTAATCCTGACACCGCTCTCAATCTAGATACCCCTGATGGTGACGCTATGGTAAATGACCTTATAGCGGCCATCAATAGACTGTTGGATATTTCTCCCCCAGCCCCTTCAGCAGAGGAGGCAGCTGCACAGCAGGAGAAGTTCCATTTCCGGTATCCTAAGCGTAAATTGAGTACTTTTCTGGACCACTCTGACTTCAGAGAATCAGTCCAGAAACATCATGCTTATCCAGATAAGCGTTTCTCCAAACGTCTTAAGGATACACGTTATCCCTTTCCCCCTGACGTGGTCAAACGCTGGACCCAGTGTCCAAAGGTGGACCCCCCAATCTCCAGGCTTGCGGCTAGATCCATAGTTGCAGTGGAAGATGGGGCTTCACTTAAAGATGCCAATGACAGACAGATGGACCTTTGGTTAAAGTCTGTCTATGAAGCTATCGGCGCGTCGTTTGCTCCAGCATTCGCGGCCGTGTGGGCACTCCAAGCTATTTCAGCTGGCCTGGCACAGGTGGACGCTATCATACGTCCAGCAGTGCCGCGAGTAGCGTCCCTAACCTCGCAAATGTCTGCGTTTGCGACTTACGCTATCAACGCTGTCCTGGACTTTACGAGCCGTACCTCAATGGCGTCTGCCAACTCTGTGGTTTTGCGCAGAGCCTTGTGGTTAAAGGAATGGAAAGCAGATTCTGCTTCCAAGAAATGTTTAACCAGCTTGCCACTATCTGGAGACAGACTGTTTGGTGAGCAATTGGCTGAGATCATTAAACAGTCCAAGGGTAAGGACTCCTCCTTACCCCAGCCCAGATCGAGCAAACCTCAACAGAGGAAGTGGCAGTCGAGGTTTCGGTCCTTTCGAGGCTCCAGCAAGACCCAATTCTCCTCGTCCAAAGGGACTCAGAAGGAGCAAAGGAGCTCAGATTCCTGGCGGGCTCATTCACGCCCCAAGAAAACAACCGGAGGAACCGCTTCCAAGGCGGCTGCCTCATGACTTTCGGCCTCATCCCTCCGCATCCTCGGTCGGTGGCAGGCTCTCCCGCTTTTGCGACATTTGGCTGCCACAGGTCAAAGACCGGTGGGTAGCAGACATTTTGTCTCACGGGTACAGGATAGAATTCAGTTCTCATCCTCCGCCTCGGTTCTTCAGAACCTCCCCACATCCCGACCGAGCAAATGCCCTTCTGCAGGCGGTGTGCTCACTAAGAGCAGAAGGAGTGGTGATCCCTGTTCCTCTGCAGGAACAAGGGCAAGGTTTTTACTCCAATCTCTTCGTGGTTCCAAAAAAGGACGGCTCGTTCCGTCCTGTTCTGGACCTAAAGCTGCTCAACAAGCATGTGAACACCAGGCGGTTCCGGATGGAATCCCTCCGCTCTGTCATTGCCTCAATGTCTCAAGGAGATTTCCTTGCATCAATAGACATCAAAGATGCTTATCTCCACGTGCCGATTGCTACAGAGCACAAACGTTTTCTACGTTTCGTGATAGGAGACGACCATCTCCAGTTCGTAGCTCTGCCATTTGGTCTGGCGACAGCCCCACGGGTTTTCACCAAGGTCATGGCGGCAGTGGTAGCAGTCTTGCATTCTCAGGGACACTCGGTGATCCCTTACTTGGACGATCTACTTGTCAAAGCACCCTCTCAAGAGGCATGCCAACACAGCCTGAATGTTGCGCTGGAGACTCTCCAGACTTTCGGGTGGATCATCAACTTTTCAAAGTCAAACCTGGCACCGACTCAATCACTAACGTATCTTGGCATGGAGTTTCATACTCTCTCAGCGATAGTGAAGCTTCCGCTGGACAAGCAGCGGTCTCTACAGACAGGGGTGCAGTCTCTCCTTCAGGGTCAGTCGCACCCCTTAAGGCGCCTCATGCACTTCCTAGGGAAGATGGTGGCAGCAATGGAGGCAGTCCCGTTCGCGCAGTTTCATCTGCGTCCACTTCAATGGGACATTCTCCGCCAATGGGACGGGAAGACAACTTCCCTAGACAGGAAAGTCTCCCTTTCTCAGACGGTCAAGGATTCTCTGCTATGGTGGCTTCTTCCCACCTCATTATCGCAGGGAAGATCATTCCTGCCCCCATCCTGGGCAGTGGTCACGACAGACGCGAGTCTGTCAGGGTGGGGAGCAGTTTTTCTCAACCACAGGGCTCAAGGGACGTGGACTCAGCAGGAGTCCACCCTTCAGATCAATGTTCTGGAAATCAGGGCAGTGTATCTTGCCCTATTAGCCTTCCAGCAGTGGCTGGAAGGAAAACAGATCCGAATTCAGTCGGACAACTCCACAGCGGTGGCATACATCAACCACCAAGGAGGGACACGCAGTCGGCAAGCCTTCCAGGAAGTCAGGCGGATTCTGATGTGGGTAGAGGAAAGAGCATCCACCATATCAGCAGTCCACATCCCGGGCGTAGAAAACTGGGAAGCAGACTTCCTCAGTCGCCAGGGCATGGACGCAGGGGAATGGTCCCTTCACCCGGACGTGTTTCAGGAAATCTGCCGCCGCTGGGGGGTGCCGGACGTCGACCTAATGGCGTCTCGGCACAACAACAAGGTCCCGACCTTCATAGCGCGGTCTCGCGATCAAAGAGCTCTGGCGGCAGACGCCTTAGTGCAAGATTGGTCGCAGTTCCGGCTCCCTTATGTGTTTCCACCTCTGGCACTCTTGCCCAGAGTGTTACGCAAGATCAGATCCGATTGCGGCCGCGTCATACTCGTCGCCCCAGACTGGCCGAGGAGGTCGTGGTACCCGGATCTGTGGCATCTCACGGTCGGCCAACCGTGGGCACTACCAGACCGTCCAGACTTACTGTCCCAAGGGCCGTTTTTCCATCGGAATTCTGCGGCCCTGAACCTGACTGTGTGGCCATTGAGTCCTGGATCCTAGCGTCTTCAGGATTATCCCAAGGGGTCGTGGCCACCATGAGACAGGCTAGGAAGTCCACTTCTGCTAAGATCTACCACAGAACGTGGAAGATTTTCTTATCCTGGTGCTCTGCACAAGGAGTATCTCCCTGGCCATTCGCGTTACCTGTCTTTCTTTCCTTCCTGCAATCTGGGTTGGAAAAGGGCTTGTCGCTCGGCTCCCTTAAAGGGCAAGTCTCGGCACTATCCGTGTTTTTTCAGAAGCGTCTAGCACGACTTTCTCAGGTGCGCACGTTCCTGCAGGGGGTTTGTCATATCGTACCTCCGTACAGGCGGCCGTTAGATCCGTGGGATCTAAACAAGGTCCTTGTTGCTCTCCAGAAGCCGCCCTTCGAGCCTCTGAGGGATGTGTCACTTTCTCGACTCTCACAGAAAGTGGCCTTTCTGGTAGCGGTCACGTCTCTTCGGAGAGTGTCCGA
Source organism: Anomaloglossus baeobatrachus (assembly GCF_048569485.1). NCBI lineage: Eukaryota > Metazoa > Chordata > Amphibia > Anura > Aromobatidae > Anomaloglossus > Anomaloglossus baeobatrachus. The sequence goes on along the minus strand of NC_134364.1, from coordinate 42,697,781 downwards.
ACTAGCAGCGCTGTCATCCAAGGCTCCTTTCCTGGTGTTCCACCAGGACAAGGTAGTGCTGCGCCCCATTCAGGAGTTTCTCCCTAAGGTGGTATCCTCTTTTCATCTTAATCAGGATATCTCCTTGCCTTCCTTTTATCCGCATGCAGTTCATCGGTATGAAAAGGATTTACATTTGTTGGATCTGGTGAGAGCACTCAGAATCTACATTTCCCGCACGGCGCCCCTGCGCCGCTCGGATGCACTCTTTGTCCTTGTCGCTGGTAAGCGCAAAGGGTCGCAGGCTTCCAAAGCCACCCTGGCTCGATGGATCAAAGAACCAATTCTTGAAGCCTACCGTTCTGCTGGGCTTCCGGTTCCATCAGGGCTGAAGGCCCATTCTACCAGAGCCGTGGGTGCGTCCTGGGCATTACGACACCAGGCTACGGCTCAACAGGTGTGCCAGGCAGCTACCTGGTCGAGTCTGCACACTTTCACCAAACATTATCAGGTGCATACCTATGCTTCGGCGGACGCCAGCCTAGGTAGAAGAGTCCTGCAGGCGGCAGTTGCCTCCCCGTAGGGGAGGGCTGTCTTTGCAGCTCTAACATGAGGTTTTTCTTTACCCACCCAGGGACAGCTTTTGGACGTCCCAATCGTCTGGGTCTCCCAATGGAGCGCCGAAGAAGAAGGGAATTTTGTTACTTACCGTAAATTCCTTTTCTTCTAGCTCCTATTGGGAGACCCAGCACCCGCCCTGTTGTCCTTCGGGATTTTTGGTTGTTTTTCGGGTACACATGTTGTTCATGTTGAATGGTTTTCTGTTCTCCGACGTTACTTCGGAGTGAATTTGTTTAAACCAGTTATTGGCTTTCCTCCTTCTTGCTTTTGCACTAAAACTGGTGAGCCAGTGATCCCACTGGGGGTGTATAGCCAGAAGGGGAGGGGCCTTACACTTTTTAGTGTAATTGCTTTGTGTGGCCTCCGGAGGCAGTGCTATACACCCAATCGTCTGGGTCTCCCAATAGGAGCTAGAAGAAAAGGAATTTACGGTAAGTAACAAAATTCCCTTCATTTATAACCTTCTATACTTTTGCTATCAAGAAAAGCATCCATTCCTCTCTTGAATTCATTCAGTGAGTTGGCCATCACCACTTCCTCAGGAAGAGAGTTCCAGAGCCTCACTGCTCTTACCGTGAAGAACCCTCTTCTATGCTGATGTAGGAATTTTCTTTCCTCCAATCGAAGAGAATGCCCCCTTGTTCTTGTCATAGTCCTTGGTACAAACAGATGTTGGGAGAGATCTCTATATTGCCCTCTGATATATTTGTACATATTTATTAGGTCTCCCCTAAGTCTTCTCTTTTCTAGAGTAAATAGACCTAATTTTGATAACCTTTCCGTGTATTGTAATGCACCCACTCCATTTATTATTTTGGTAGCCCGCCTCTGAACCCTTTCAAGTTCAGTAATGTCTTTCTTGAGCACCAGCGCCCAAAACTGCACACAATACTCCAAGCGTGGTCTGACGAGTGATTTGTACAGAGGGAGAATGATGTTTTCATCTCGTGCCCCCAGACCTCTTCTAATGCATCCCATCACCCTATTTGCTTTGGTGGCAGCTGCCTGAAACTGGGCACTCCAATTTAGATTCTTATTGACTAAGATGCCTAAGTCTTTTTCCATGTCTGATTTCCCCAGCAGTTTCCCATTTAGTAAGTAATCGTAGCATCTGTTTCTCCTTCCCATGTGCATAACCTTACACTTATCTGTGTTAAAACTCATTTGCCATTTTTCAGCCCAATTATCCAATTTACTCAAATCCATCTGTAGTTGCAAGCTGTCCTCCTTTGTGTTAACTACCTTACATAGTTTTGTATCATCTGCAAATACTGATATTTTACTCTGTAAACCATCCACCAGATCATTAATAAATATATTAAATAGTAGGGGGCCCAATACAGACCCCTGTGGCACCCCACTAGTAACCCTGGCCCAATCTGAGTATGCACCATTAATAACCACTCTTTGTTTTCTATCACTAAGCCAGCTACCTACCCATCTACACACATTTTCCCCGAGCCCAAGCTTTCTCATTTTACTTAGCAGTCTTTTATGTGGGACAGTGTCAAATGCTTTACCGAAGTCGAGATAAATGACATCCAATGATTCTCCTTGGTCCATGTGAGAGCTTACATCCTCATAGAAGCTGATCAGGTTAGTTTGACAGGAGCGATTCTTCATAAATCCATGTTGATATGGAGTTACACAATTATTAACATTGAGACATTCCATAATAGTATCCCTTAAAAACCCTTCAAACATTTTACCCACAACAGATGTTAAGGTTACCGGCCTATAGTTTCCAGGTTCCCTTTTAGATCCCTTTTTGAATATTGGTACCACATTTGCTAGCCACCAATCCAGTGGAACAGACCCAGTTTCTATAGAGTCTTTAAATATAAGGAACAGAGGCCTGTCTATCACACTACTTAACTCCCTTAATACCCGAGGGTGAATGCCATCAGGGCCTGGTGATTTGTCAACTTTAATGTTACCAAGTCGGTTCTGCACTTCTTCCTGGGTTAGGCAGGTCATACTTAATGAATCGTTTACATGATCACTCTGCATTTCCCGTGGCATATGCTTTTCCTGTGTGAACACAGTTGAGAAAAAAGTATTTAAAACATTTGCTTTTCCCACATCGCTTTCTATGATTTTACCCTCATTGTTCTTTAAAGGGCCGACACCATCAATATTAATATATTGTAGCGTGTAAAGCACCCTTAAGACATTTTGTTGATTCTGAGGCAGAATCGTAGAGGTCTTTACAATTGATCCTCAACTTATAATAGAAGTGATGTCTTATCTTACCTATGTAGCACCAGTTCCTTGTGTTGCGAACATTTTAGCACTGATCGGGATGTACAGTACACACTTTTCATCAACAGCCATAAGTTTTGTGAAAAAGTTTTTTATAGCTTTTAATCTGTCAGTTTTAGAAGAAGCAAAAAAACTGTAAAACAATTTACATTACTGTTAACATGGCTAACGTCTAGAAAATTAGTCCATTACTGCCTTGTTAAAGGGACTCTGTCAGCACAGAATGACTGTTCAAACCAAGTACAGGTGCTCTGTGCATCATAGCAGGGCTAACTTTTAAAGTTAACCTCTCAGGTGCAATATGCACCTAGAACCACGAGCATTTCTGGGTGCATATTGCTAATCCCTGCCTAACCGTCCCTGTATACACTAGCATAGATAAAGGGATCTTTAGAAAAAAGTATTTCTAAAGATCTTCTATCATATGCTAATGAGGCCAGCAACTAGTCCCAAGGGCGTTACTTCCCTTGGCTAGTCGGCCCCCTTAGCATGTAAGCACGACCCTGTGGGCATACTAACGTGCTAATGAATGTGCAGCGTCAGAGGAATGGTCGCTCTTACCTCTGCTGCCACCGCTGGTTTTTGGCTCAGTGCGCAAGAACAGAACGTCCCTGGACTTCCAGTCATGTGCACTACACCAGTTTGAAGCCGAGACGCGTACCCCCGGCTTCATAGTACGCATGATTGGATTTCTGATCATGCGCAATGAGCCAAAATCCAGTGGTGGCAGCAGAGGTGAGAGGGACCATGATTGTGACGCTGCGCATTCATTACCTTGTTACACGTGGGCGTGCTTACATGCTAAGGGGGCCGACTAGCCAAGGGAACTAATGCCCTTACGACTGGTCGCTGACCTTACTAGAATATGATAAAAGATCTTTAGAAATACTTTTTCTAAAGATCTCTTTATCTATGCTACTAGTTACAGGAACGGTTAGGCAGGGAATAGCAATATGCACCCAGAATTGCTCGTGGTCCTGGGTGCATACTGCACCTGACAGGTTCCCTTTTAAGTGCACCTTCTTGTTTACTCTTTATCCCCCTCATCTCTTTGATTGGCAGCTCTGTCTTCATAGAACCAGAGAAGGGCAGAGATAGATGGAAATCAAGCAGGTAGGAAGGTGCACTTAAATATTTGGCCACACCAAGGGTGCTCCGAGCGCCTGTGCTTGGTTTGAATGGTCATTCTGACAGAGTTCTTCAAGTCAACCTTCCCACCTGCCTTTTTTCCATTTATCTTTTCCCCTTTCTGAGTCTATAAAGCCACTACTGTCAGTTATTATGGAGGTGGGGGGTAGAGGGTGTGACGGGGTGTACAGCAGAGCAAGGAGGGACAACAGGCCAAGGAACAATCCAAAGGGCTTTATTGGAACCACAAAGATAAAGCACCAAACATAAATATAGATCCTTAAAGTCTGCAAGGAGTCCACAACAAAACAAAAGATCCAGGGGCACCGCCTGGTATTCCGATGCCAGGGAAAATAGGGCAATGATCCTTATATGAGTTCCTTGAGTCTAACAGGTGAACAACAAAACACAATCCCACGTGGCCACTGATCTCCAGTCTGTAACTGTCCATACACCGGCTCTAGGATCCAGCCTCAGCTATTCCCTCCCAGAGGATCAATCTTCTTTCTTCAAGTTTCACACAGACTGACTGAATCTCCCAGGTAAGCAGAGAGTTTACACTAGTTGGACTCTAGGCCCACCTCCCCCTACTCCCAGGCATGGAAGTGCCTCAAGAGGATACAACCTTGCACTATAGGGGGTGATTACCTACAACAATAGAAATGTACACAGAAGTAGTTCAAATAAGACAATGAACCAAGCTTGAAATAGGAATCTGTACAGCAAGATACACCTCCCCCATATCCCACCATCACAACCTGTCCCCCCTTTTTAATAAGTGAGTATGCCACTAGGTCTACACAGACCTCTGGCCATCTCACTTACGTCCATGTTGCTCAGCTGTGAATAGTCTATGGTTCTTCTGGCTGGGACGGGTCCATCAGCATTCTGGTGTTGGCTTCCACACTTGTATTGGATGAAAAAGCTGTAGGTAATCCCTTGTAGAGCGATAGGGTTGGAAGGACAAGCTTCCTTTTGTGTCCTCCCTCACTCACACTCGGCTTTCTGCACCCACAAATTGGCATTGTATATCTCCCACATCATTGCCTAGAAGAATGTCTGCAGGAAGGCCGCTCATCACACCGATTATGCATTGTTTTGCCCCAAAGCCATAATCCAGGGTCACACTCGCTCTTGGAATATATCTCTGAGTACCTCCAGCCAATTCAATGGCAATTCCTGGTCCCTTTTGAATTGCTTCTGGTTGAATTACTCGGGGATCTGCTATGGTGAGAAAAGCCCCAGTGTCACGAAAGCCAACAACTTTTTGGCCATCCAGCACGACCTCCTGTAGATGTTTATGCCGAAGATCATAAGAACGGGTGGCTGTGGCTCGCACTCCATAGACTCCTGGTAGGGAAGTCAACATATCAGAGTCACTTGGCAAATCATCAGGGCCAGAATCCAGCTCTTCTCCTGTTGAGGGTGTCTGTAGATAATGGACAGGCAAAGGTGGTCTGCAGCTGTTCTGCCTCTGAATACCTGGACAGTGAGCTTGCAGATGACCAGGCTGCCCACATTGATAACATCTGCGCTGCGTCTCACTCCTTCCAGTTTGCCTTCTGGAGAAGTAGGTAGGAGACCTTGGTGACTGATAGGGAGGTGGAGGTGCTGGAGGTGGTTGTCGATTTGGAGGATGACTCCACGGGATAGATGGGCATGTGGCCCGCAGATGCTCGGGATGCCCACAGCTATAACATCTTCGATCTTCTACTTTCTCTCCTCGCCCCATTCCAGAAAATGTGGTAGAAACAACTGGAGGCACATACACACGGGTATCCACATGAGGTGGTGATCTAGGAGGTCGAGGAACATTGGGCACTGAAGGACAAGGAACCTCTGGTGTTGGGGAGCTGGTAATTTTTGCTCCCTCTGCTAGCAGCTTCTTCCACTGAGGCTTGATAGTGAGCACCTCATCAGCTTGAGCTGCAGCTTCCTCCACAGTGGCTGGTCTCCTTTCACGCACCCATTCCCGGATCTCAGCGGGGCACTTGAAGTAAAACTGCTCTTTTAGGAGGACCTGAAGGACGGTCTCCAAGGTTAAGGCCTCCTCTTCCTCCAGCCAACGATGCCACAGATGTTTGAGTTTGTGGGCATACATCTTGAAAGACACTTCCTCATCACATGCTAAAGTACGGAACTGAGTCCTGTAAGTGTCTGGCGTTACAGCATAACATTCTAGAATAGTCTGTTTAATATCCGCATACTCACAGTTCCACCGAGGGTCTATAGCTCTATAGGCTGTGGCAGCTGCACCCTCTAAGAGCCCAACCAGATGCCGGACGCGCTCCCTTTCTGGGACTTCCATTAATCGACACTGATGCTCAAAGTCCTGGAAGAAGCCCTCAATGTCATCAGCAGCCTCATTAAACTGCTTGAAGTCTTTGCGGGACACTCTGGGAAGTTCCCTCATGGTGGGTGCTGGGGTTACAGTCTGTCTGGAACCTCTAGCGGCTTCCACAGCGAGCTGCTTATCCAGCAATGCCATCTCCTCCATCCTGCGCTCCTTCTCTTTAGCTCCACGCATGACCTCCATCTTATATTCTATGGTGGTCTCCTCTCCCAGCAAGGCCATCTCCTCCTCGTAGCACACAACCCACTGACTTTTTTGGGTATTTACCTCCGGCTGCCGTCTTTCTTCCGTTTGCTGGGAGGATCCTTCCTCAGCGTAATTTTGCGAGCAAACTCCTTCCAATGCCTCAATCAGCTGCTCCTTGGAGAGTCCCTTGTAGCTGACTCCCAGTTCACGGGCCTTTGTTTGTAGGTTCACCGCAGTCCAGTTCTTGTACGCTGAAGTTCTGGTTCCAGCTGTTGATGGGCCGTTGTCCTCCATTCCTTCTGCTCCTATCCCACCGCTGCCAACCACTTTGTGACGGGGTGTACAGCAGAGCAAGGAGAGACAACAGGCCAAGGAACAATCCAAAGGGCTTTATTGGAACCACAAAGAAAAAGCACCAAACATAAATATAGATCCTTAAAGTCTGCAAGGAGTCCACAACAAAACAAAAGATCCAGGGGCACCGCCTGGTATTCCGATGCCAGGGAAAATAGGGCAATGGTCCTTATATGAGTTCCTTGAGTCTAACAGGTGAACAACAAAACGCAATCCCACGTGGCCACTGATCTCCAGTCTGTAACTGTCCATACACCGGCTCTAGGATCCAGCCTCAGCTATTCCCTCCCAGAGGATCAATCTTCTTTCTTCAAGTTTCACACAGACTGACTGAATCTCCCAGGTAAGCAGAGAGTTTACACTAGTTGGACTCTAGGCCCACCTCCCCCTAGTCCCAGGGATGGAAGTGCCTCAAGAGGATACAACCTTGCACTATAGGGGGTGATTACCTACAACAATAGAAATGTACACAGAACTAGTTCAAATAAGACAATGAACCAAGCTTGAAATAGGAATCTGTACAGCAAGATACACCTCCCCCATATCCCACCATCACAGAGGGGAACATAAGTAGGTGAGAAAGTACACTGAAGTGCTTTGCCACACCAAGGGTGCTCCGAGCGCATGTACTTGGTTTTTTGTGCTGACAGAGTCCCTTAAAGTCTGAGACTATAAATTGTCAACTTAGAAATCAGAGCACAAGTAACAGATGAAAAAGTAACCAAAACATCACACATCATAATTACTACCAGTGAAAGAAACATTAAAGAGTCAAGGACGTTTACTCCTCCGGGTGGATCAGTCTAGTGTAACATATTGAAGGGATGTTCAAAGCTCCCCGAGCCTTTAAGACACTATTTATACTAGTATTGTTAATCTTTATTTGTTTTCTCAGGAAATTGTCACTTTCCACCAACTGCATTGAAAAAATCGCCAATCTGAATGGACTGAGTAAGTGCACTATTATTGTTCTCCTGAACTAGTTTTTTATCAATAAAGTATCCAATAATAGAAATTATGAATTATATAGTGATTATCTACATGACCCAAAACAACTGCAGAAGACAAGTGTCCTATTTTATATCTGCTCATAATGAATTAATTAATGCACAATAAGAGGAGAGAAACAAGACCCACAGGGCTCGTCCATGTCACAATTGTCACTGTGTCTTGTGACTAGGGACAGGATCAGGGCTAGTTTTTCATGTTTCAATAGTTTTTATTTACCATCTGAGACCATGGAGGTTAAATGTGTGTTTTTTCCTTTTGGTATATGAGAGGTTAACTTCGCTGTTCTGCTCAGCTGTCCCAGCTGACCACCATTTCCAGCCTGGATAAAAGCCCTCTGCTCCCTGCAGAGGGTGCTGGTTATTCAGTTCAGTCTGGAGCTAGGCCTGGAGTGGTGATGTTAGTTGCTGCTGCTTTGTTGCTTAGTTGTGTGAGAGTTCCCTATGTTGTTTCTTTCCTCTTTCCAGTACACATTTAGTAGTTCCCTGGTGTGGTTCGGTGTGAGAGTGTTCCTGTTATTGAATGTTCTCAGTGAGAGGAACAAAATTATAATCTTGTGATACCTTTTTAATGGCTAACTAAAATAAAATAAAGTGATGTTACAAAGCAAGCTTTTGAGACATCTCAAGTCCCTTCATCAGGCATGGTATGAATGATATTCTCAACATTTAGTCCTGAATAAAGTAGCACTTCAATGCAATATAAACAACAACTTTGAACATGTATCCATGTTCAAAAAAGAAGTGACAATAAATGAATTAAAATTGATTTTTATTGAAATATAATTTTAAAATCACACAAAATATGCAATAAAAAACAGCAAGAAAAAGGTGCAAGATGATGAATATAGTACAAAGGGTCATGGACTGAAAGTCATATTTAATTATACCATAGGAACTCCATATATACACATTTCATAGGAGTTTTTAAATAAATAGATAATGGCCACCTATATTAAATCTATATAGCCAAATAGTATCCGGCAAAAATTGTCTCAACAAGAGGTTTTCTCACCACCAAATAAAGTGCCAAAGTGCTGGGGTGGAGGGAGTAAGAAAGCCAACAAATAAATATACTAAAATAAGCTTATAAATAATCAGGTGTTAATATTAGATTCAAGCAATAATTTAAGCGGCCATCTTATAAAATACAACACTCCCCACCATGGCTTCATACAAACATGTGAGCACACGTCCTGAGGAAAAAATGTTAAAGACAATATATTTACCAAGATAAATAGGTGGTATGGTAGACAGTCCACGGCCCCTCACTCCGACACGTGTTTCGCCCTGTTGCTTTATCAAGGAGCGTGGAGCACAACCTCTTGTTGAGACAATTTTTGCCGGATACTATTTGGCTATATAGATTCAATATAGGTGGCCATTATCTATTTATTTAAAAACTCCTATGAAATGTGTATATATAGAGTTCCTATGGTATAATTAAATATGACTTTCAGTCCATGACCCTTTGTACTATATTCATCATCTTGCACCTTTTTCTTGCTGTTTTTTATTGCATATTTTGTGTGATTTTAAAATTATATTTCAATAAAAATCAATTTTAATTCATTTTTCTTTGTCGCTCCATTGGGAGACCCAGACAATTGGGTGTATAGCTTCTGCCTCCGGAGGCCACACAAAGTATTACACTTTAAAAAGTGTAACCCCTCCCCTCTGCCTATACACCCTCCCGTGCCTCACGGGCTCCTCAGTTTTATGCTTTGTGTTGAAGGAGGCACACATTCACGCAAGCTCCACATTTTAGTCAGCAGCAGCTGCTGATTGTATCGGATGGAAGAAAAGAGGGCCCTGGGCCCCCGGCATGCTCCCTTCTCACCCCACTAAGTCGGCGGTGCTGTTAAGGTTGAGGTACCCATTGCGGGTACAGAGGCTGGAGCCACATGCCGTTTTCCTTCCCCATCCCTTAGAGGCTCTGGGAGAAGTGGGATCCTAACCGGTCATCCATGCACTGGGACCGGGCTCCCTCCGCAGCCCCTGTGGGAATCTGCCGGACAGGAGACTTGATATCATCAGGGACAGGCCCTGCATCCAAAAGGTACTCTGTGTCCCCTTGGGGACGGTGCATGGAGCGCTCGTACACAGACGCTGCAGCGGCTGATGTTTTTTTATGACGACCGGGACTACCGCGCCGACCGCGCCTGTTTGCCGGCCGCGGTATTAAATTTAGTCCCCGGCTTCATGCGGCCTAGTACCATAACTCCCGCCCCCGGGCCTGCCAGTCAGGGGTAAGGGCGGGACGGTCGACCTGACGTCGACAGTGAGGGCTGGAGCATACTTTAGGTGTCCTCCTCCCCCCTCACTGATCACTGTGGGGCACCAGATTCCCGCACTTTATTAGTCGCCGCCCACGGCTCCCTCCTCCCCTGAGAGCTCCGGCAGCCATTTTTACAATCATTCTGCCGGTGGAGGATTTCAGGAACGAGCTCTGCAGCTCTGGGAGGCCCAAGGCAGGGAATCTGGTGGACACACAACCGCTTTGGGTGGTCGGTAAGCCACACCGGTCACCCGGTGCTGGTCCCCCTAGGGTGCCGAAGTGTATATATATATATATATATATCTGTATACATTTTCTCTGTTCGGCCGCATTGTTTTGCTTTTGGCTATATACCCTCAGTGATCACTCTCCTGGGAGACAGCAGCATGTCGTTCACAAGGAGCAAGGGTGCCAAGACACAGGGTTATTTTGCAACCTGTACCTCTTGTGCGGCTATGTTACCTGCAGGTTCCACCTACCCTCACTGTGAGCAATGCTCGGCCCCTGTAGCACTCACTCAGCCGGAGCCTCGGGCGCTGGTGGGACCCTCGGCTCAGGGAGAACCGCCGGCTCCCCCTGTCCAGGTGGCAGGGACAGAGTTTGCAGTTTTGGCTGAGAAACTCTCTGAGTCGCTTTCACAATCCATGGCTCAGTCTATGGATAAATGGTCTGCTAAGATACTAGAAGCCTTGCAGTCCAGCTCGGTCCTTACACAGGCCCCGGGCACTGTGGGATCATCGCCCCCAGGCCCCTCTCGGTCTGCGCCGCAGCGTGCTCCTGGGGTGGCACCTAGGTCTCACGTGGAGGACTCCGGCACGGACCACAGTCCCAGACCGGCTAAGCGGGCTCGCTGGGAATCTTCCCCGACTTCCTCACGCTGCTCGGGGTCTCAGCTTGAGGGCTCTCTGGAGGATGAGGCGGATGTCGCAGCTCAGGGCTCTGACCCTGACGTTGCTCTCAATCTTGATACACCTGAAGGGGACGCCATAGTAAATGATCTTTTCTTCGGCGCTCTATTGGGAGACCCAGACGATTGGGTGTATAGCTACTGCCTCCGGAGGCCACACAAAGCATTACACTAAAAAGTGTAAGGCCCCTCCCCTTCTGGCTATACACCCCCAGTGGGATCACTGGCTCACCAGTTTTCTGCTTTGTGCGAAGGAGGTCAGACATCCACGCATAGCTCCACTGTTTAGTCAGCAGTAGCTGCTGACTATATCGGATGGAATAAAAGAGGGCCCATATAGGGCCCCCAGCATGCTCCCTTCTCACCCCGCTTGTGGTTTGTAAGGTTGAGGTACCTATTGCTGGTACGGCGGCTGGAGCCCACATGCTGTTTTCCTTCCACATCCCCCTGAGGGGCTCTGAGGAAGTGGGATCTTACCGGCCCCAAAGCCCTGAGGCCGGGCTCCATCCACAGACCCATTGAACCTGCTGGATACGGAGCTGGGTACCGTTCAGGGACATGGCCCTGCACCATTCAGGTACTCTGTGTCCCCGTACACACAGGCACAGCACACTCCAGACTTGCTGGGTGTGCTAGTGCGCCGGGGACAGTAAAGGGTTACAGTCACTGCAGCCTAGCTGAGTGACTTTATGTATGGGGAACTACCGCGCCGGACGCTCCGGGAGCGGCGGCGCGGCTGGGACTTGTAGTGCGCCGGGGACTTAGCGCCGACCGCGCTTTTACGGCGGCGGCGCTTATAAATCCAGTCCCCGGCTTTTGCGGCCTAGCTCCGCTTCGTTCCCGCCCCCACCCTGTCAATCAGGGTAGGGGAGAGACGCTGTACAATCAGCAGCGCCGAGGGCTGGAGCCTTATTTACATGCTCCAGCCCTCTCACTGGACACTGTGGGACGCCGGTTTCCCGCTCTGACTTGGGGGCACGCCCACGGCCCGCCCCTACTCACACGAGCTGGAGAAGGACGCCGGCAGCCATTCCTGCAGTCCGAACTGAGAGATCGGACTCTGGGCAACCAGGCACAGGACTAGGGCGACCACACACCCGCTTATAGGCGGGCGGTAAGCGGCACCTGAAGTGCTGGCCCCACTAAATACCGCAGTTGTCCATTTGTATTTTTATGCTTATACTGCATAGGTCGCTATTTTTGGCTATATGCCCTCTTAGATGGCGACACATCAGCAGCAGGAAAGCGGGGGTGCTAAGGCACAGGCTTTCTATGCTGCTTGTATGGCATGTACTGAAGTGTTCATGTGTATTTATGCTTGTATGCTATACACTGCACTGTACGGTCGCTAGTCTGGGCTATTTTCGCCTAGAATGACTAGACTACAGCAGCAGAAAAGCAGGGGTGCTGAGGCACAGGTTTTTTCTATGCTGCTTGTATTGCAGGGGTTGCAGTGTTCATTTGTACTTATGCTTGTATGCTATACATTGCACTGTATGGTCGATATTCTGGGCTATATTCCCCTAGATGGCTAGTCTACAGCAGCAGAAAAGCAGGGGTGCCAAGGCACAGGCTTTCTATGCTGCTTGTATTGCATGTGCTGCAGTGTTCATTTGTACTTTATGCTTGTATGTTATACATTGCATTGTACGGTCGCCATTCTTGGCTCTATGTCTTAGATGGCTAGTCGGCAGCAGCATATAAGCAACACAGGCTTTCGATGCTGTTTTTACTGCATGTGACACTGTTCCACGGCACTGAACCCCATTGTGTGCAAGCTCCCCTGGAGCACTTGGTCAGCCGGGGTCTCTACTAGACGTGGCCAAAGGAACCACCTGTCAACCCTGTCCAAGGACAGGGATGGAGTTGCATTGGGATAGAGACTTGCAGTCCGGACAGGCCATGGGCAAATCATTGCTCCCTGGCCACCCTCATTGGGAATAAAATCGGTTCCCCGGGGGGGGTCCCAGGAGGCTCTCTGTATGATGAGGCAGACGTAGCTCATCAGGACTTTGATCCTGACAACGCTCTCAATCCGGATACACCGGATGGTGACGCCATAAGGAATGATCCTATAGCGTCCATCAATGGAATGTTGGATCTTTCTCCCTCAGCTCCCCCAGCGGATGAGTCAGCTTCACAGCAGGAGAAGTCCCATTTCAGTAGCTCAAACGTATTTTGAGTTTTTTTCTGGCCACGCTGACTTCAGAGAAGCAGCCCAGGAACACCACGCTTACCAGATAAGCGTTTTCCCCAAACGTATTAAGGATCCACGTTATCCTTTTCCCCCTGACGTGGTCAAGCGCGGGACCCAGGGTCCAAAGGTGGATTCTCCAATCTCCAGGCTTGCGGCTAGAGCTATAGTTGCAGTGGAGATGGGACTTCACTTAAAGATGCCAGACAGATAGACTGTGGTTGAAATCTGTCTATGAGGCTATCGGCGTGTCGGTTGCTCCGGCATTTACAGCCGTATGGGCACCCTAAGCTTTTCAGCTGTCCTTGCACAGCTGGTCTTGAGCATATGTACATTTGTGCCGCAGGGGCGTCCGTATCCTCGCAATGTCTGCATTGCGACTTACCCTATTAATGCTGTCCTGGAAGGACAGTCGAGGTTTCGGTCCTTCCCAAGCTCGGGCAGGTCCCAATTGTCCTCGTCCAAAAGAGCTGAAAACTCCTCAGAGGGGCTCAGTTTCCGGGGGCTCAATCACGCCCAAGGAAGGCAGCCGGAGGAACCGCTACCAAGGCGGTCTCCTCATGACTCTCAGCTCTCTCATCTCTCCGCATCCGCGGTTGATGGCAGACTCGCTCGCCTTTGGCGACATTTAGCTGCCACAGGTCACAGACCGGTGGGTGAGGGACATTGTGCCCACGTGCACAGGACAGAGTTCTGTTCTCGTCCTCCGACTCGATTCTTCAGAACGTCCCCACCTCCCCACCGAGCCGATGCTCTTCTGCAGGCAGAAGGAGTGGTAATCCCTGTTCCTCTTCAGGAACAAGACACGGTTTTCCTCCAATCTGGTTGTGGTGCCAAAAAAGGATGGCTCTTTCCGTTCCGTTCTGGACCTAAAACTGCTCAACAAGCACGTGGAGGCCAGGCGGTTCCGGATGAAACCCTCCTCTCCGTCATTGCCTCAATGTCTCAAGGATATTTCCTAGCATCAATAGACATCAAAGATGCTTATCTCCACGTGCCGATTGCTACAGAGCACCAATGTTTTCTACGTTTCGTGATGGGAGACGACCATCTTCAGTTCGTAGCTCTGCCATTCGGTCTGGCGACAACCCCACGGGTGTTCACCAGGGTCATGGCGGCAGTGGTAGCAGTCTTGCACTCACAGGGACACTCTGTGATCCCTTACTTGGACGATCTACTTGTCAAGGCACCCTCTCACGAGGCATGCCAATTCAGCCTGAATGTTGCGCTGGAGACTCTCCAGACGTTCGGGTGGATCATCGACTTCTCAAAGTCAAACCTGTCACCGACCCAATCACTAACGTCTCTTGGTATGGAGTTTCATACTCTCTCAGCGATAGTGAAGCTTCCGCTGGACAAGCAGCGGTCACTACAGACTGGGGTGCAGACTCCCCGTCAAGGTCAGTCGCACTCCTTAAGACGCCTCATGCACTTCCTCGGGAAGATGATGGCGGCAATGGAGGCGGTTCCGTTTGCGCAGTTTCATCTGCGTCCTCTTATTGGGACATTCTCCGCCAATGGGACGGGAAGTCAACATCCCTGAACAGGAAAGTCTCCTTTTCACAGAAGGACTCTCTGCAATGGTGGCTTCTTCCCACCTCATTATCACAGGGAAGATCCTTCCTACCACCGTCTTGGGCGGTAGTCACGACAGGCGCGAGTCTGTCAGGGTGGGGAGCAGTTTTTTCTCCACCACAGGGCTCAGGGTACGTGGACTCAGCAGGAGTCCACCCTTCAGATCCATGTTCTGGAAATCAGAACAGTGTATCTTGCCCTACTAGCCTTCCAGCAGTGGCTGGAAGGAAAGCAGATCCGAATTCAGTCGGACAACTCCACAGCGGTGGCATACATCAATCACCAAGGAGGGACACGCAGTCGGCAAGCCTTCCAGGAAGTCCGGCGGATTCTGACGTGGGTGGAAGCCACGGCCTCCACCGTATCCGCAGTTCACATCCCCGGCGTAGAAAACTGGGAAGCAGACTTCCTCAGCCGCCAGGGCATGGACGCAGGGGAATGGTCCCTTCGCCCGGACGTGTTTCAGGAAATCTGTAGCCGCTGGGGAAGGCCGGACGTCGACCTAATGGCGTCCAGGCACAACAACAAGGTCCCAACCTTCATAGCACGGTCTCGCGATCACAGAACTCTGGCGGCAGACGCCTTAGTGCAAGATTGGTCGCAGTTCCGGCTCCCTTATGTGTTTCCACCTCTGGCACTCTTGCCCAGAGTGCTACGCAAGATCAGATCCGACTGCAGCCGCGTCATACTCGTCGCCCCAGACTGGCCAAGGAGGGCGTGGTATCCGGATCTGTGGCATCTCACGGTCGGCCAACCGTCGGCACTACCAGACCGACCAGACTTACTGTCCCAAGGGCCGTTTTTTCCATCGGAATTCTGCGGCCCTGAACCTGACTGTGTGGCCATTGAGTCCTGGATCCTAGGGTCTTCAGGATTATCCCAAGGGGTCGTTGCCACCATGAGACAGGCTAGGAAGCCCACGTCCGCTAAGATCTACCACAGAACGTGGAGGATATTCTTATCCTGGTGCTCTGCTCAGGGAGTGTCTCCCTGGCCCTTTGCATTGCCTACCTTTTTTTCTTTCCTGCAATCTGGGTTAGAAAAAGGTTTGTCGCTCGGCTCCCTTAAAGGGCAAGTCTCGGCGCTGTCCGTCTTTTTTTCAAAAGCGTCTAGCACGACTTCCTAAGGTGCGCACGTTCCTGCAGGGGGTTTGTCATATTGTACCCCCGTACAAGCGGCCGTTAGATCCATGGGATCTGAACAGGGTACTAGTTGCCCTCCAGAAGCCGCCCTTCGAGCCTCTGAGGGAGGTTTCACTTTCTAGACTATCACAGAAAGTGGCTTTTCTGGTAGCGATCACATCTCTTCGGAGAGTGTCTGAGCTAGCAGCGCTGTCATCCAAGGCTCCTTTCCTGGTCTTCCACCAGGACAAGGTAGTGCTGCGCCCCATTCAGGAGTTTCTCCCGAAGGTGGTATCCTCTTTTCATCTTAATCAGGATATCTCTTTGCCTTCGTTTTATCCTCATGCAGTTCATCGGTATGAGAAGGATTTACATTTGTTAGATCTGGTGAGAGCACTCAGAATCTACATTTCCCGCACGGCGCCCTTGCGCCGTTCGGATGCACGCTTTGTCCTTGTCGCTGGTAAGCGCAAAGGGTCGCAGGCTTCTAAGGCCGCCCTGGCTCGATGGATCAAAGAACCAATTCTTGAAGCCTACCGTTCTGCTGGGCTTCCGGTTCCATCAGGGCTGAAGGCCCATTCTACCAGAGCCGTGGGTGCATCCTGGGCATTACGACACCAGGCTACGGCTCAACAGGTGTGCCAGGCAGCTACCTGGTCGAGTCTGCACACTTTCACCAAACATTATCAGGTGCATACCTATGCTTCGGCGGACGCCAGCCTAGGTAGAAGAGTCCTGCAGGCGGCAGTTGCCTCCATATAGGGGAGGGCTGTCTTGCAGCTCTAACATGAGGTATTTCTTTACCCACCCAGGGACAGCTTTTGGACGTCCCAATCGTCTGGGTCTCCCAATAGAGCGCCGAAGAAGAAGGGAATTTTGTTACTTACCGTAAATTCCTTTTCTTCTAGCTCTTATTGGGAGACCCAGCACCCGCCCTGTTGTCCTTCGGGATTTTTGGGTTTTTTTCGGGTACACATGTTGTTCATGTTGAACGGTTTTTCAGTTCTCCGATGTTACTCGGAGTGAATTTGTTTAACCAAGTTATTGGCTTTCCTCCTTCTTGCTTTTGCACTAAAACTGGTGAGCCAGTGATCCCACTGGGGGTGTATAGCCAGAAGGGGAGGGGCCTTACACTTTTTAGTGTAATGCTTTGTGTGGCCTCCGGAGGCAGTAGCTATACACCCAATCGTCTGGGTCTCCCAATAAGAGCTAGAAGAAAAGGAATTTACGGTAAGTAACAAAATTCCCTTCATCTCGTCCATCAACCAGGTGCTAGATCTTTCTCCCCCAACTCCACCTATAGAGGAGTCGGCTTCGCAGCAGGAGAAACACCAGTTTAGGTTTCCCAAACGTACACGGAGTGCGTTTTTCGATCACTCTAACTTCAGAGATGCTGTCCAGAAGCACAGAGCATTTCCGGACAAGCGCTTTACTAAGTGGCTTATTGACACACGTTACCCCTTCCCCTCTGACGTTGTTAAGGGTTGGGCTCAATGTCCCAAGGTGGATCCTCCAGTCTCTAGACTGGCGGCTAGATCTGTAGTATCAGTGGCAGATGGCTCATCGCTCAAGGATGCCACTGACAGGCAGATAGAGCTCCTGATGAAATCCATCTATGAAGCCACAGGCGCGTCTTTTGCCCCGGCCTTTGCAGCAGTGTGGGCACTCCAAGCTATCTCAGCTTGTCTGTCTGAGATTAATGCGGTCACACGTACCTCTGCTCCGCAAGTTGCGTCTTTGACGTCTCAGGCGTCGGTATTTTCATCCTACGCCATAAATGCCGTCCTGGACTCTGCTAGCCGTACAGCGGTAGCGTCCGCCAATTCGGTGGCAGTCCGCAGGGCCATGTGGCTACGCGAATGGAAGGCAGACTCTGCTTCCAAGAAATTCTTAACCGGTTTGCCGTTTTCTGGAGACCGATTGTTTGGAGAGCGATTGGATGAAATTATTAAGCAATCCAAGGGAAAGGACTCGTCCTTACCCCAGTCCAAACCAAACAGACCTCAGCAACGGAAAATTCAATCGAGGTTTCGGTCCTTTCGGCCCTCAGCCAGAGCCCAATCCTCCTCGTCCAACAGGCCACAGAAGGGCCAGAGGAACTCTTATGCATGGCGGTCTAAGTCACGTCCGCCAAAGACCGCCGGAGGCACTGTCTCCAAGGCGGCCTCCTCATGACTTTCGGCCTCCCCAAACCGCATCCTCGGTCGGTGGCAGGCTCTCCCGCTTTTGCGACGCCTGGTGGCCACATGTCCAAGACCGATGGGTGAGAGACATTCTGTCTCACGGTTACAGGATAGAGTTCAGCTCTCGTCCTCCGACTCGTTTCTTCAGAACATCTCCGCCCCCCGAGCGAGCCGATGCACTTTTTCAGGCGGTGAACACTCTGAAGACAGAAGGAGTCGTGATCCCCGTCCCCCTTCAGGAACGTGGTCGCGGTTTTTACTCCAATTTGTTCGTGGTGCCAAAAAAGGACGGATCATTCCGTCCCGTTCTGGACCTCAAACTGCTCAACAGACACGTGAGAACCAGACGATTTCGGATGGAATCTCTCCGCTCAGTCATCGCTTCGATGTCCCAAGGAGACTTCCTAGCATCAATCGACATCAGGGATGCTTATCTCCATGTGCCGATTGCACCAGAGCATCAACGCTTCCTGCGTTTCGCCATAGGGGACGAACACCTTCAGTTTGTGGCACTGCCTTTCGGCCTGGCGACAGCCCCACGGGTCTTCACCAAGGTCATGGCTTCCGTTGTGGCGGTCCTACACTCTCAGGGCCACTCGATGATCCCTCACTTAGACGATCTCCTAGTCAAGGCACCCTCCGGGGTGGCATGTCAACACAGCCTGACCGTCGCTCTGGAGACTCTCCAGAGGTTCGGGTGGATCATCAATTTCCCAAAGTCAAAATTGACACCGAACCAATCACTGACTTACCTCGGGATGGAGTTTCACACTCTCTCAGCGATAGTCAAGCTACCGCTGGACAAACAGCGTTCGCTGCAGACAGGGGTGCACTCTCTTCTTCGGGGCCAGTCTCACCCCTTGAGGCGCCTCATGCACTTCCTGGGGAAGATGGTGGCAGCAATGGAAGCAGTCCCCTTTGCGCAGTTTCATCTGCGTCCACTCCAATGGGACATTCTCCGCAAATGGGACAGGAGGTCGACGTCCCTAGACAGGAACATCTCTCTTTCCCTGGCAGCCAAAACCTCTCTTCAGTGGTGGCTTCTTCCCACTTCTCTGTCGAAGGGAAAATCCTTCCTGCCCCCATCCTGGGCTGTGGTCACGACGGACGCGAGTCTGTCAGGGTGGGGAGCGGTTTTTCTCCACCACAGGGCTCAGGGAACCTGGACTCCGACAGAGTCCTCCCTTCAGATCAATGTTCTGGAGATAAGGGCAGTGTATCTAGCCCTAAAGGCGTTCCACCGGTGGCTGGAGGGCAGGCAGATCCGCATACAGTCGGACAATGCCACGGCGGTCGCGTACATCAACCACCAGGGCGGCACGCGCAGCCGTCAAGCCTTCCAGGAAGTTCGGCGGATTCTGCTGTGGGCGGAGGCCACAGCCTCCACCATCTCCGCAGTTCACATCCCGGGCGTAGAAAACTGGGAAGCAGACTTCCTCAGTCGCCAGGGCATGGACGCAGGGGAATGGTCTCTGCACCCGGACGTGTTTCGAGAGATCTGTTGCCGCTGGGGAACGCCAGACGTCGATCTCATGGCGTCTCAGCACAACAACAAAGTCCCGGCATTCATGGCACGGTCTCAAGATCACAGAGCTCTGGCGGCGGACGCATTAGTTCAGGATTGGTCGCAGTTTCGACTTCCCTATGTGTTTCCTCCTCTGGCGATGCTGCCCAGAGTGTTACGCAAGATCAGGTCCGACTGCCGCCGCGCCATCCTCGTCGCTCCAGACTGGCCGAGGAGGTCGTGGTACCCGGATCTGTGGCACCTCACGGTGGGTCAACCGTGGGCAATCCCAGACCGTCCAGACTTGCTGTCTCAAGGGCCATTTTTCCATCTGAATTCTGCGGCCCTCAACCTGACTGTGTGGCCATTGAGTCCTGGCTCCTAGCGTCCTCAGGGTTATCTCAAGATGTCATTGCCACTATGAGACAGGCCAGGAAACCAACGTCCGCCAAGATCTATCACAGGGCTTGGAGGATCTTCTTATCCTGGTGCTCTGATAAGGGTTTTACCCCCTGGCCGTTTGCCTTACCCACGTTTCTTTCCTTCCTTCATTCCGGAATGGATAAGGGTTTGTCTCTCGGCTCTCTCAAAGGACAAGTATCGGCGCTTTCCGTGTTTTTTCAAAAGCGTCTAGCCAGGCTTCCGCAGGTCCGCACATTCCTGCAGGGAGTTTGCCACATAGTTCCACCTTACAAGCGGCCGCTGGAACCCTGGGATCTTAACAGGGTCCTAAGGGCTCTTCAGAAACCACCTTTCGAGCCGCTGCGGGATGTTTCTTTATCACGTCTTTCGCAGAAGGTGGCTTTTCTAGTGGCAGTTACATCGCTCCGTAGAGTGTCGGAGCTAGCAGCATTGTCATGCAAAGCCCCCTTCCTGGTTTTTCACCAGGATAAGGTGGTTCTGCGTCCGGTCCCGGAATTTCTCCCTAAGGTGGTATCCCCTTTTCATCTTAATCAGGATATCTCCTTACCTTCATTTTGCCCTCATCCAGTTCACCAATGTGAAAAGGATTTGCACTTGTTAGATCTAGTGAGAGCCCTCCGGCTCTACGTGTCTCGCACGGCGCCCCTGCGTCGTTCAGATGCGCTCTTTGTCCTTGTCGCTGGCCAGCGTAAGGGGTCGCAGGCTTCCAAGTCAACCTTGGCTCGGTGGATCAAGGAACCGATTCTTGAAGCCTACCGTTCTTCTGGGCTTCCGATTCCTTCAGGGCTGAAAGCCCATTCTACCAGAGCCGTGGGTGCATCCTGGGCACTGCGGTACCAGGCTACGGCTCAGCAGGTGTGTCAGGCAGCTACCTGGTCTAGTCTGCACACTTTCACAAAACACTATCAGGTGCATACCTATGCTTCGGCAGACGCCAGTCTAGGTAGGCGAGTCCTTCAGGCGGCTGTTGCCCACCTGTAAGAGGGGGCCGTTTTTCGGCTCTTGTTATTGGGGTATTCTTTTACCCACCCAGGGACTGCTTTTGGACGTCCCAATTGTCTGGGTCTCCCAATGGAGCGACAAAGAAGAAGGGAATTTTGTTTACTTACCGTAAATTCCTTTTCTTCTAGCTCCTATTGGGAGACCCAGCACCCGCCCCTGTTCCCTTCGGGCTGTTGTTCTTTTGTGTACACATGTTGTTCATGTTGAATTGTTCTTTTGGTTCATGGTTCAGTTCTCCGAACATCCTTCGGATTGAATTTTTACCTTAGACCAATTTATAAGTTTCCTCCTTCCTGCTTTTGCACCAAAACTGAGGAGCCCGTGAGGCACGGGAGGGTGTATAGGCAGAGGGGAGGGGTTACACTTTTTAAAGTGTAATACTTTGTGTGGCCTCCGGAGGCAGAAGCTATACACCCCAATTGTCTGGGTCTCCCAATAGGAGCTAGAAGAAAAGGAATTTACGGTAAGTAAACAAAATTCCCTTCATTGTCACTTCTTTTTTGAACATGGATACATGTTCAAAGTTGTTGTTTATATGGTATGAATGATGAATGGGCCTGAGATGTCTCGAAAGCTTGCTTTGCCTGATGAAGGGGCCTGAGATGTCTCGAAAGCTTGCTTTGCCTGATGAAGGGACCTGAGATGTCTCGAAAGCTTGCTTTGTACCTGATGAAGGGACCTGAGATGTCTCGAAAGCTTGCTTTGTACCTGATGAAGGGACCTGAGATGTCTCGAAAGCTTGCTTTGTAACATCACTTTATTTTATTTTAGTTAGCCATTAAAAGATATCACAAGATTATAATTTTGTTCCTCTCACTGAGAACATTCAATAATTTTTCAACTGGCTAACACGGTACCAAAACCTTTTCACTTGTAACTAAAAACAGTGTTCCTGTTGTTACCCTGTTTCTGTTAGTTATTAGATGGTGGGGTTTAGAGGTTCTCCGTCCCAGTCTCTCCCCTTGGGTGGAGAGGACTTTGGCATCAGAACAGGAGATAGGGAGAGGCTGGGGACTCAGACATTGCTACCTGCAAGCGTAATTCTGAGTTGCGGGTAAGCCTAGGGTATCTCCTTAGCTTGAGGATAAGCGTAAAGCCTCCCCTTCCAGTCACTCTCCCTATCCGTCATGTACACTGTGACAGTACATCCAAAGACATACTTGTGTGCACACTTTGCCAGCAATTAACTGATCAATGAGGCTACATTTCCATGATGAGCTTTTGGTGAGTTTTTCACTCTGCTTATTTTCACTGTCCAAGATGTGGTTGCAGTAAAGTGGGGGGTTGGTGTTTGTTCAAATTTAGGCTGGGGAGGGCCAAATAACCATATCCTTCCCACCCTAATAATATCAACCCTCAGATCTCTGAAAATTAGGGGAGACCCCATGTCATTTTTGCTAAATAGCTGTTCTTTATCTATCTATCTATCTATCTATCTATCATTTACCTATTATTTTGCAATCTTTGCACATCTTTTACACCAAGAAAACCATGTTAGTATCATCTGTTTTCTTCAAGTACATGTCACACGGATGTCATCTGTGTGTTGTCTGTATTTTATCCATGCTGTCAGAAAAAAAATGGACATGTCTCCTTGTGGAGCACACAGATGGCCCACATGGACACATGGTCCATGTGAAAACACAGAGGTGTGAAGATCTCTAGTGACTTTAGAGCAGCTGCCGGTTGTTTACTTGAATTTTTTTAGAAGGAGGTTGAAAAGTATCTACACAAATCTTACCTTCTATTACGTGTGTTATTTTTCAGAAAACCTCAGAATATTGTCTTTGGGAAGAAATAACATAAAGAATTTAAATGGCTTGGTAAGTCATCAACTCCTGATATAGTAAAGAGCCCAAAAATAACATTACCACTAAAATAAGATTATCATGGCTCTGTATCATGTGCTATTGTTGCAGTTATTTGACATTAAATACTTATTTAATATAAAAAAAAGATAAATGTACCTTAATTTTATCCAAGTAATAAAAGAAAAATTGTTTTTTTTTCTTCTTTTTAATAAAGACAGCTGTTCTTGCAGTTCAGCTATATACAGTTAAAGGGGATCTATTTCTTGTTTAAATAAGGCTATGTGCCCACGCTGCGGAAAATGCGCAGATTTTGCCGCGGATTTCTCGCGGAAAAGCCGCGGATTTTCCAGAAATCTGCAGCACAGCTACTCCCCAGCCATTTCTATGGCATTTGGGAAATGCTGGGCCCACGCTGCGGATTTTCCGCAGCGGAAATCGTGCGGATTTTCGTGCGGGAAAAATCTGCAGCATGTCAATTATTGTTTCGGATTTTCGTGCGGATTTTGCCTATTCAATTGAATAAAAAAAAAAAATCGCAAAATCCGCGTCAAATCCGCACCTATGAAAAGGTGCGGATTCCGGGGGAAAGCTGCGGATTTTGATGCAGAAAAATCCGCAGATACAGAGTCCCGTGGGCACATAGCCTTAAGGGAACCGGTCACCAGAATTTTCGCTATGAAACTAAAAGAATCCCCTTCTGCAGCTCCTTGGCTGCATTCTAGAAAGGTTCATCTTGCTACTGGCCCCCATTCACACCTAAACAACTTTATAAAATATTACCTTTTGCTATGGTAATGAGGTTTGTTGGCCCCAGGGGCGGGCTGTATTTCGTTTGTTATCCCCCCTCCTGCCGCTGTTCACCGCCCCCCAGTGTTCATTTACATAGATGAGGCCGTCGCCCTCATCTTCCGCAGTGCTCCGGGAGTCTTGCGCATGCGCAGTGGCACTATCGCGGGACTGAGCACTGTTTTCAAATCGCGAGCGCCAATGATGTTATTGCGCAGGCGCGAGATTATGGGCGGGTACTTGGATGACGCTGGTGATGACCTTCACATTTGTTGCAGTTAAAGTCCAGTATGTGAAATCTCCCACTGGGCATTTCTTCAGAGTCTTCTCTGGGGCTGGACACTTTCATACCTCCTTCCTAGACGCTGCCTGTCACAGCTCGACAGCACTTGAGACTTCTATTCTGCTATATCAGCTGCCAAGCTGTGATTAACAGCATCTGAGAGGTCGATGTGAAAGCGTACGCCCTCCGAAGACACAGCCAGTTGAACTACAAGCAGAGATTTCACATACTGTGCTCCAGATCAAACAAATGTGAATATCTCTGCAATGGAGCGACCCAGGGCAAAACCGTAAAAAGCGTCAGAATCCGGAGAGCTCAGTGATTTCTCCAAGGTATTTGATTCAGTGTTTGTGTGACCAAGTGACAGGTGAGCTGCAATACTAGACTCAGTCTATGGACATGAGTGGCACTCTGGAAAATGCAAGCCTTTCTTTTGCTACTATCATACAACCACTTTAACCGCAAGGTTTATAAGGAATCCAGTAGTGTGTAAAATCCTCATAGCCTTAACTGCTCACATCCTAATCGGTCTTCCCATGTTAAATATTGCTACTCCAATCTTCTGTCTCGGGGGTGTATGAGCATATTGTACAGCACCACTGTATCAGTTATTGATTAATTACATTTTTTATTGCCTAACCCTGTGTTAATGTGTATGTAGTATATGTGCGGCACTATGCTCACCGATCGCGGTCTTTCCCAGTTTACAGCGCTGCTCCGGTCCTCTTCTGGTTCTCATCACTGGTATTCGGACTTGCTGGATCACACTGGGGTCTATGTATGAACCGGAAACCGCTTTTACAATGTGAATTTATGTTAACAATGTTAGAGGCATCCTAAGGATTACATTGTAAAAGCGACT
This sequence comes from Anomaloglossus baeobatrachus, assembly GCF_048569485.1. Taxonomy (NCBI): domain Eukaryota; kingdom Metazoa; phylum Chordata; class Amphibia; order Anura; family Aromobatidae; genus Anomaloglossus; species Anomaloglossus baeobatrachus. Next base: position 42,672,962 of record NC_134364.1, on the reverse strand, counting down.
TACGGTGCACACATAGACCTCAGTGTGATCCAGCAAGTCAGAATAGCAGTCATGTGAGCAAGAAGAGGACAACAGCAATATTGGAAACTATGGAGGATGGCGATCGGGGAATATATTACCGCACTTACACTACATACACATTTACACAGGGTTAGGCAATAAAACGTTTGGTAGGAGTGCTTTCTTAAAGGGAATCTGTCAGCAGGTTTTTGCTCTGTAATCTGACAGCAGGATGATGTAGCAAAAGAGACCCTAATTTCAGTGATGTATCACTTAGTTTACTGAGTGCAGCAGGTGTGACACAATCACAGTTTTTAGGTGTATCTTATAGCAGAGCTCAGAGTGCTAACCCCGCCCACACCACAGCTCTCTGTGTACCTTGTATATAGTCAGTAAGCTGCTAATCAGTGCTGGGAGCGTGGTTGGAGCAGGGAGCACGCATGTCCTAATCTGACAGTCATAATCTCCTGCTGATAAAATACTCATGGTATTGAAACAAGAGTCCAAAATAGCAAAGGGGGGTGTTTACAGATAAGGACTAGACGCTTAAAACATAACTTTTAATAATGTGTACATTAATAAGTGACGACTCACTGCATAAAAATGTGAACTAAAAACTAAAAATGAACCACGAGACCTCCAGTCTCAAATTGGGCCTATGTGGCGCATGAGGCACATCAGACCAAAACATCCCATGTTAAACACACTTAGACACACTTAGAAAAAAGTGGTTTAAAGAACCCAAAAATAAGGAACCACCCTCATATGTGGTATATGGATTTTCATATAATGGGACTGTATACAAGTACAAACCAGACCTTTTGAGCACCTGGGATACCACCCTTCAGCGTCAAAGATGGATCCCGTCACTCCAATGGGCATACCTATACCATGTAGACCAAGAGCTTCATGTTGGTGACCATCAAGTGGACTTCGTAGATACCAAATATAGCTCAAGATCCAGTATCATTCTGTTTGGCGTCCGTCTACTCTGGACATCTTTGTCCATATGGGGCAATCTATTTTTGAAGGTCAGCTTGTTTGATACTGACGGGATGCAGAGCATGTACTATGAAGACTCCCCTGATGAATAGTATTTATGAAACGCGTTGGGAGGATGCGATTTCCACAGCCATTTAATATACTGGATCTTGAGCTATATTTGGTATCTACTAAGTCCACTTGATGGTCATCAACATGAAGCTCTTGGTCTGCATGGTATAGGTATAGGTATCCATTGTTGACGCCGAAGGGTGGTATCCTCGGTGCTCAAAAGGTCTGTATACAGTCCCATTACATGAAAATCCATATATAACATATGAGGGCGGTTACTTCTTTTTGGGTATTTTTGGGTTCTTTAAACCACTTTTTTCTAAGTGTGCTTAGCATAACATGGGATGTTTTGGTCTGATGTGCCTCATGCGCCACATAGGCCCAATTTGAGCTTGGAGGCCTCGTGGTTCATTTTTAGTTTTTTAGTTCACGTTTTTATGCAGTGAGTCGTCACTTATTAATGTACACATTATTAAAAGTTATGTTTGAAGCCTCTAGTCCTTATCTGTAAACACCTCCTTTTGCTATTTTGGATACTTACTCCTGTTGGGATCGATTAGGTATTATTGCTAAGTTTGATCTATTGAAACAAGAGCACACAGCCTAATAAATGAAACACTGCCGAAATCGGTGTCACAGCCTCTACCTCATGGTCTCCTCCAATTACATAACAAAAACCTGCTGACCGATTCCCTTTAAGAGCTTGTCTATTCTGAGAGGAAGACAAATAATTATTAGTGATGAGAAAATACTAAATATTCGGGTTTTTCGTACTGAATACCTAGTACTATTCCAGGATTCGTCACGAATAATGAACCTAATGCAAGTCAATGGGGAATCCGAGCATCTTCAAGAAAAATGCACGGGTCCCCCATTGATTTGCATTAGGTTCATTATTCGTGACAAATACTGGAGTAGTACTAGGTATTCAGTACAACCCGAATATTTAGTATTCGCTCATCACTATCTGTTCATTTTATGGGTAGATGATCTTCCCGTATATATTTATACATCTTTTTTTGCTTTAGGAAGCAGTTGGAGAAACTTTAGAAGAACTGTGGATCTCTTACAATTTAATTGAGAAGTTGAAAGGAATTCATGTGATGAAGAAGTTAAAAGTCCTCTATATGTCCAACAATGCGGTGAAAGACTGGGGTACGCACAATTCCGGTTGACTCCCTTTTTTTAGGCCTTTAGTGTCTGAGCCTCTCTTTGGCCCTCATGTCTAATTCCAAAACACTTTGGCCTCGCTGTCTTCTGTAAAAATTGGTATTTGCAGTCGGTAATTATAATAGTGCAATTTTCCTAATGAAATTGTTAGTATACAGAAGGGGAGGTGCACGACGTAACATTGCATGGCACTCCAAACACCGGTAATGAGTGATGAAAGTATACACCGCAACAACTCTCTGTCCATTTCAGCGGAGTTTGGGAAGCTGGCGGATCTGCCATGTCTGGAGGATCTAGTGTTTGTTGGGAATCCTCTGGAGGAAAAGCACACGCAAGAGAGCAACTGGGTGGAAGAGGCAACAAGGCGCCTTCCCAAGCTGAAGAAACTGGATGGTAAGTGTTAACTAACCATTTCTTATTTCCACTAGCTACTATAAGTAACGTAAAGGAAGAAAAATAAAAGAAATATGTCAGCAGGTTTTTGCCACCTAATCTAAGCACAGCCTAATGTAGGGGCAGAGACCCTGATTGCAGCAATGTATGACTTACTTTAATGTTTGCTATAATTTTGATTAAAAACTTATACACGTTCTCCGAATACTGAGCCCTCTCTAACCCCGCCCACACCATTGATTGGCAGCTCTATGTGTACACTATGCATAGGCAGAAAGATGCCAATCAGTGTTGAGGGCAGGGTGGCAGATTCCCTGATTCCAGCGATGTCACTTACTTTACTGTTTGCTATAGTTTTGATGAAAAACTTTTATCTGCGGTGGATCTACCTGTTCTCTGCATGCTGAGCCCTCTATAACCCCGCCCACACCACTGATTGGCATCTTTCTGCCTATGCATAGTGTACAAAGAGAGCTGCCAATCCGTGTTGGGGGCAGGGTGGCAGATTCCCTGATTCTAGCGAAGATACTTACTTTACTGTTTGCTATATTGTAGTTTTGATTAAAAATTTTATCTGCAGCAGATCTACCAGTTCTCTGAATGCGGAGCCCTATATAACCCCACCCACACCACTGATTGGCATCTTTATGCCTATGCACAGTGTACACAGAGCGCTGCCAATCAGTGATGGGGGAGACAGTGTTACACAGCTAATGAGTGTGAAGGACTACATGGCAGCTGGTTTACTAGTCCTCTAGTGATAATCTCTTGCTGATAAAACAGGGATTTTCTCAAAACTAAACTAAGCAACCCAGTAAGTGACACATTGCTGGAATCAGAGTCACTGTCTCTACATTATACTGCTCTCAGATTAAACCCTGCTGACAGATTGCCTGAGAGCAGCAGACCCTGGCTCCAGCCTATCTCCTTGCACAGTATTATACCCCCCGATTTTTGTGTGTGGGATGGACCCAGCCCCAGCATAATCAGCATTTGCACATCGATTAGCGTAGGAACGGCAATGGAGGTGTTGTGTTGATTTACCATTAGAAAGGCTATGTTGGATCGAAGACCACCACAATGCTGAGGGCAGAGAGGGAGGGAGACAGTGAGAGAAGACCTTGTAGACTTTGCATGGAGTGGCAGCGTGCAATCTGCACTGCATTCAGCGAGGACCATGAGACTGCTGAGGGTCTCAGTGTTAGGACCCCCATAATCAGACCGGTACTTATTGACTCAGTAAAACCTCTTTGGTCACAGCCACCTTTAACTCAAATGCTGTCATCGGAGACCTTTTCTGCTTCTATACACAGTGTATAGACCAGTGTATAGACCAGTGTATAGAGCAGACGATCACACTGCAGTACCTTACAGTCACCACTGGGTGGCAGCACACACTATTCCCAACAAGCTAACCCCATCCCTGTTCTTATGTTTCAGGAAATCCGGTCATAAAGCAGGAGGACGAGGAGGGGGACGAGGCGTCCTAACTTTTTTTTTTTTTTTTTTTTTTTTTTCGGTATCCTGTTATTAAGTTATTTGAATATATCCTAGAAAAAAAAATTATTTTTTTTCATAAATGTTATTTGTATATAGTAAATATATGTTTTTAAATGCTTTCATTTTTTTACTTCTATCTTTATGGCTGAGAGCATAATATAAATCATCCATCTACGTATCAGGGTGATGTCTCCAAAATTGATATCTGGTTTAGTCGCACAATATGGAGGATGAATGAGGAGCTTTTTGCTCCCATCTAATATTAAACACAGATATCATTTTATAATAATAATAATTTTATTCATTTATATAGCACTATTAATTCCACAGCGCTTTACATACATTGGCATTGATTATACAGTGTGTTTATAACTTGTTCTGCTTCCATTAGGAATTCCTATCATTTACATGTGAAAAGGAGTCTGTCCCCACCCAAAATGCAAATTACATTTACTTAAAGGGAACCTGTTAAGTGCAATATGCACCCAGGACCACGAGCAGTTCTGGGTGTATATTGCTAATCCCTGCCTAACTGTCCCTGTATACACTAGCATAGATAAAGTATTTCTAAATATCCCATATGATATGCTCATGAGAGCAGGGACTAGTCGCAAGCGCGTTAGTTCCCTTGGCTAGTCGGCCCCCTTAGCACGTAAGCACAACCCTGTGAGCATGCTAATGAATGCTCAGCTGCAGAGGATGGTCGCATTCACCTCTCCGCTGCCATCGTGTCCAACTCCGGGATTTCAGCTCAGTGCGCATGATCCTGGACTTTCAGTTTTGCGCAGTATGAAGCCGGATGTACGCGTCCTGGCTTCAAACTGGTGTAGTGCACATGACCGGAAGTCTGGGATCTTGTGCACTGAGCCGAAATCCAGGACTCCGACACAATGGCAGCAGAGACGGGAGTGCAACCATCCTCTGACACTGTGCATTCATTAGCATGCCCACAGGGATGTACTAACATGCTAAGGGGGCCAACTAGCCAAGAGAACTACCGCCCTTGCGACTAGTCCCTGGCCTCATTGGCAGATGATAAAAGATCTTCAGAAATCTTTAGAAAAACATCTCTTTATCTATGATAGTGTATACAGGGACGGTTAGGCAGGGATTAGCAATATACACCCAGAAATGCTCGCGCTACTGGGTGCATATTGCACCTGACAGGTTCCCTTTAAACACTTTTATATAAGGCTTTTTAGCCTTGTATAAAACTTACCAGCAGGATACAGATCAGTGTTTTAGGGGCAGAGAAATTTGTTTGAATAGTTAAAGGGGTTGTCCACTACTTTTACATTGCTGGCCTATCCTAAGGTCATCAATATCTGATCAGCCGTGGTCCGACACCCTGCCAATCAGCTGTTCTCGGTGCCAGCAGGCTCCAGGAAATGTTCCGGAGCGGCCTTGTCTTCTGATAGCGGCTGGGGGTACTGCACATCCGCCTCCTATTGATTTGAATGGGAGATGGATGTGTAGTACCCGGCCGCTGTCAGTTGGCGAGGCAGCTCCCGAACTGAGCATTTCCTGCTGCTGCCGCCGCCTGTGCCATGGACAGCTGATCGGCCACGTGGCGGATATCTGACCCCAGCCAATCAAACATTGATGATATCTGAAGGACAGGCCATCAATGTAAAAGAAGTGGCCAACCTTTAAATTCTGGGGCTCCAGTGCCCCCCCCCTCGGTGTGACCAAATGCTCAGTGCACAGCGCTGTCTGAACACAAACCACATTCCTGCTTGTGCGCAGCGACCCCGCAGCAGCTCAGCGGCCGTTTATCTGTTTTGTTTTTAAAGATGCCTTGATTTTTCATGTGCCTTTTTTTACAAGATTTTTTTTTCTAATAGCAAAGTGAATGGAAAAAACACATGCTACAAAAAGCCTAGGGTGGTGTCACATAAACAGTATTTTGGGGGATAAAAACACTTTTTTTTTTGTTTTAATTTTACGCCAAGGCCAAAGGTTGATCCATTAGGAAGAATCATACAGCAAGTCCTTACTTTATATTTCCCATTCATTTGGAATATATCATATTTCAGATTATAGGATACACGCCGTGTGTAAGTAACACAACAGTCTGAAAACCACATTTCCTACTAATTAAAACCTCTTTGGTTTTGGAAGGTGTGATATCCGGTCTGTGCTGCAGGGTAGGAGGGGGCGCTGTCCGCTCGCGCTGGTGTTTCTCCGCACATTGCACAGCTCTTGGTTCAGGCTGTTTGCTACATTTCATTTTAAAGACTTTCTAGTTGAAGTTGACATCACCTATTATTTGCTTTACTTTGTGCCCGGAATGTTGTGCTACAATTGTGGTGCATTGTGTTACGCCCCGGCCCCTAATCGGTCCAAGTGTAAAAAGTGTCCAAAACTCGTCATAAATATGATGCATGTCATAAATGACAATTACTCCAAACACAGCCGATTCACAGGTGCACTTTTAAGTTCCTTCCAAACATGTGATTTATCACTGACATCATGAATGGTCCTTCAACTCATTAAGATTTAGGATCTGCTGGCCAGCTGTTCCTTGGTTTGCGGTTTCACTCTATTGCAGGAACCTAAGGCTACTTTCACACTTGCGTTGTTTTGCATCAGGTGCAATCCATTGCCTTGAGGAATTCCGTTTTTTCCCCATAGACTTGTATGGACGACGGTTTGCGAATGATGACCTTGCATTGCATCTGCCGCGCGACAGATCAGTCATGGAACGACTGACCGTCGGGCAGCAGGAACGCAAAATGTAGCGTTTTTTTGAGCAGCAGAATTTTTTTTTTTTTTTCCACTGCATATGCTCAGCTCTTATGTTTAATCATTGAAATCAATGGCTTTCTCTCTTGGTGGCCGAACGATCAGCTGATCGCCCAGCGACTGGCTTTCGTGATCTCCCGGCGGCCGGCTACTCTGAACGATCAACTGATCGCCCCGGCGGCTGGCTACTGTGAATGATCAACTGATCGCCCTGGCGGCCGGCTTTTGTGAGCGATCAACTGATCGCCCCGGCGGCCGGCTTTTGTGAGCGATCAACTGATCGCCCCGGCGGCCGGCTTTTATGATCACCTGGGCGGCCGGCTACTGTGAACGATCAACTGATCGCCTGACGGTCGGCTTTTGTGAGCGATCAACTGATCGCCCCGGCGGCCGGCTTTTGTGAGCGATCAACTGATCCGCCGGCTTTTGTGAACGATCAACTGATCGCCCCGGCGGCCGGCTTTTATGATCACCTGGGCGGCCCGCTACTGTGAACGATCAACTGATCACCTGGCGGTCGGCTTTTGTGAACGATCGCCTGGCGGTCGGCTTTTGTGAACGATCAACGGATAGGCCGGCTTTTGTGAACGATCGCCTGGCGACCGGCTTTTGTGAACCATCAGCGGATTGCCCGGCGACCGACTTTTGTGAAGGATCAGCTGATCAACCGGCTTTTGTGATCGCTCCGGCGGCTGGCTACTGTGAGCGATCAACTGATCGCCCCGGCAGCCGGCTTTTGTGAACGATCAGCGGCCGGGTGATCAGCTGATCGTTCACAAAAGCTGGCCGCTGGGGAGATCACAAAAGCCAGGCACCGGTAAAACAGTAATAAAACAACGGATCGTTGTTTTGCAGCATCAGTCACATCCATTGTGCCACTATCTGCAACGCATCCGTTGCATCAGTCACACAACTGATTGTGACAGATGCAAAACAACACAAATGTGAAAGCAGCCTTAGACAGTGTACAGACCTTCTGTTGCTGGCTTGATCAGTTAAATCAGGGTTGGGCATGAAGAGAGAGAACTGTGCGGCTCTACAGTTCTCAGTGATGGGGAAGAACGCTCTGTTCAATCACTAAGGTATCTGACTAGCAAGAAAAAAATCTGGCTAACCTCTCCAAAAAAATAAGGTAGTAATAATAATATTTATTTTTATATAGCACTAACATATTCCGTAGCACTTTACATACATAATCACTGCCCACTTAGGGAATTTAGATTGTGAGCCCTATCAGTATATCTTTGGAGTCTGCGAGGAAATCCCCACAAACACGGGGAGAACATACAAACTCCTTGCAGATGGTGTCCTTGGTGGGATTTGAACCCAGGACCCCAGCGCTCAAAGGCTACAGTGCTAACCACTTAGCCACCATAAGACTGCAGTGCTAACCACTGAGCCACCATAAGACTGCAGTGCTAACCACTGAGCCACCATGCTGACCCTCCCCCCAGTTTTAAAAACCGTGTTAACGAAAATAAGTAATTGATGTCACTTTCCTTGATGTGGATTTTTAGATCTAAAACTGCATCAGAACCACATTAAAACTGATCCCCCTTTTGCTTCATCATGTTGTGTACATAGTAATATGTTATATCTAGGCTTCTGCGGAGAACTATGTGTGCATGTGTGAACGGATCTTTGTACCCCATTTATACAGTGACCGCTGTGGTGTTTGCCAAAATCTCTAGTCTTTTTAAATCCATACTATTTTTGAGCTGGTGCTTTTGTATTGTCACCAAGGTAGAAGACGTCTGCCTCTTTTTGAATCCTTTCAATATGTCACCATTCCAGTACATTCTGATTTTTTTTTTAACATTTGTATTCTGTATTGCTTAAATGAACAATCTTTTCATAAGTTTATTGTACAAAAAAAATAAATCTAAATTTAGAACATTTGAAAGAAAAATAAAAACCCTTCGTAGCCCCTCCAAGTGTCCATTGAATATTTGCTTCTTTTCTTTAGTGTGAATGCACACATGGTTGAATTTTTGGTTAATTTGCTTATAGATTTATGTTTAGGCCCCGTTACACGCAGCGACGTATCTAACGATATATCGCCGGGGTCACGGATTCTGTGACGCACATCCGGCATAGTTAGCGACGTCGTTGCGTGTGACACCAACGAACGAGCGTTAACGAGGGAAAATACTCGCCTTATCGTCCATCGTTGACACATCCTTTATTTTCAAAAAATCGTTGATTGTGGAGGACGCAGGTTGTTCATCATTCCCGAGGCACCACACAAAGCTGTGTGTGACACCTCGGGACTGACGAACAGGGCCGCCATCAGGGCATTACTACTGTGCCTGGTGTAGTAGGCCCGGACAGGCCCAGGGTAAATACTTGTCTTTATTAAGCCCCCGGCAGGACTGGCCCCTCCCCTTCACTAGGCCCCAGTCACAGCAGCAGCAGAGGGGCTCGGCGGTGTCGCTTCACCTCCTTACATGACTAATTTGCATGCGATGGGGCGGAGCATGCAAATTTGCCTCCACTCCACCACATGGCTGAGTCATTGGAGCAGAGCAGGGCGCATCATCGCTGGGCCGTGCAGCAGCGTGGTGAGGTCATCACTCTGCGACCTCATTACACTCCTGCAAGTAACAGCGGCAGAGATGGCGAGGATGTGGCAGCCAGCGGGACAGGTAAGCGCTGTGAGCTGAAGACATTCGCCGAGGGGGTGTGAGGTGGAGAGGTGGCCCGCCCGCTGCTCTCAGCCCAGGGAAGGGGCGCTGATAAAAGCCAGGTTCAGCTGATCTCAGACTGGGGGGGGCCTGCTGACCCCAACCCCTGCCTTACTTCAGCTAGATGCGCGGGAGGGGGCTGAATTGCATCACGGGCAGGTGAGTATAATGTGAATCATGTGTAATGTGCTGTCTGTGTCTGTGTAATGTGCTGTCTGTCTGTGTTATGTATAAGGTATGTGTGTCCTGTATAGTGTGCAATATGTATACTATCTGTCTTAAAAAACTGTCTGTGTATACATACAGTCTATGTAATTTTCTGAGGAAAATAACTTCAAGGGTGCTAACACTTTTGGCCATGACTGTATATATGTATACTGTACATACATATATGTTTTTGCAAGAATGGCAGTGAGACTGTAGGAAGTTTGAGTGGTGGAGGCGGAGCAGGGGGTGGAGTCCCAAGGGGGCCCGAAAATTTTGCCAGTATGGGGCCTTGAAATTCCTAGTGGCAGCCCTGTCGACGAACTACAGCTTACCTGCGTCCTCTGGCAATGCGGAAGGAAGGAGGTGGGCGTGATGTTATGGCCCGCTCATCTCCTCCCCTCCGCTTCTATTGGCCGGCCCCTGTGTGACGTCGCTGTGGCGCCGAACGTCCCTCCCCCTTCAGTAAGAGGCTGTTCGCCGCCCACAGCGAGGTCGTTTGGGAAGTAAGTACGTGTGACGGGGGTTACAGACTTTGTGCGACATGGGCAACAAATTGCCCGTAACACACAAACGATGGGGGCGGGTACGATCGCTCGATAAATCGACACGTGTAACGGGGCCTTTAGTGAAATGAACAACAAATTGCATCACAAGGTAAGCGAATGGCACTTTCAAAATCTTGTATTGCAGATTTCATCTGTCACGCTAGGTATGGGGAAATACTGAGCAAAGAGGGATGTGAGGGAAGAGAGGAACCCTGTGTCTAGGGGCGGAGATGGGGGACCCCTGATAAAACATTTCACTGGCTCCACTGACTTCCCTAGATAGGTTCCACACCTTTGCGCCGAGCAGGATACCTGACCCTGACTGGGTGTTAGGTAATAAATGGATGGGATGTTCGCTAGCCAGCCCCAGTAAGGGGTACGTCTCACATAGCGAGATCGCTGCTGAGTCGCAGGTTTTGTGACGTACCAGTGACCTCATTAGCGATCTCGCTGTGTGTGACACTGAGCAGCGACCTGGCCCCTGCTGTAAAATCGCTGATCATTACACACTGTTCTGGTTTACTTTTTGGTCGTCGGGCTCCCGCAGGGCAGCACACATCGCTGTTTGACATCTTACCCAACGACCTCGTACGCGACTCACGTAGGCGTGCATCTTCGTTGTTTTCCGCGCCTTCTCTGTTCCGAGTGGTGATCGCTACTGCATTCGGATTGGCCGCTTCCATCCTCTGTCCTGGCTTGTAGATCGCAGTACATTTCAGAGGGCTGAATTCACTTGTCCCGGACCACGTGTAGCAGCAGATCGTAATACAGTCCATTCTGCATCGGGACTGTAGGATGGAAGCGCTATTATGTTGCCTTTTCTAAAGGCAAGGCCGCCCAGTCACAACGCAGTTACGACCACCAATCGGAGCAAAGAGGGCTCGGAAAAGGCAATGTAGATGCACGCCTGTTACTAATCAAGATTTGAATCGTGCTATGTGGCAGGGTCCCCGCGACCGCCGTATCGTTGGTGCGTCATTGGGAAGATCTAACTGTTTCACAGCTCACTAGCGACAAACCAGCGATCCTGACCAGGTCGTATCGTGGTCGGAATCACTGGTACATCGTTTAGTTAGACGGTACCCTAAGTCCTGAAGAACACACAGGAAATACAAATAGGAGAAAGCAAACAAACAACTTATCTCCAGAATGACTTAGGGAGAGGAACAGCAACATACAAGGTTTCTCCAGATGATTACAGGGTGACCGCTTGCAATCAGGACTACATAGAAACTTAACTCTATATACCTTCATTTCTCCTTGGTATGTTGCTGGTGATAAAGATACAGAGGGGGAGGGATAATGATTGACAGCTGAAAGGAAGAGATCTCCTCAGGGTCCTAAAGGAGAAAGAGTAAACCCTAACAGAGAAGACACAAAACACTCCATTCACATCATAGAGGAAAGGATGGAATATTAAAGAGCAGTTTGTGCAGCCACACGCAGCGACCTTCTGTAGCTGGACACCACAGGGTTGTCTATCAACCATGACACACCCGTGACATCATCATCCCTTTCAAAGTAGCGGGTGTGAAATGTGCAGCACCATCCACGTTACATATGCATATTTGTATTGGAACATTTCTGATGTGTCAGTACTTTCCTGTAGAAGTGCTGAGTGGGGCACAGGTATATGTGCCATAACCATGTATACCCTTCCCGCTGTAATATGATATGGCCAGACAGTCCGTCTGCAGCATAACCAAACCTACACACACCCAAAATGGGCCAATGGTCGCTTTGATGGGGGGGGTTGGGGTGTAGCTGTGAGAGCAGGCGATCATGTGACTCCAAGTATGTGCTGTGTATACTCCTGGCCACATGCTGACTAGACATGTGCGGCCTCACCCAATGCAAGAGAATGGTGCGAGGTCGGGCACGTCTAGTCAGCATGTGGCCAGGAGTGTGCATATTGCATACTTGCGCTGTGTATCTCTGCACCGAAGAATACTCACACCGTGTGATGTGTGGATGCGCATGTCTGCAGTCACAGAGAGTGAGTGCAGACATGTCTGACAACCCCTTTAGTGGCTGCACTGTGTGCTGCAGAACTGTTAGCAACGTAAATTATTTCTGCTGCTCTCATTTGCAAACCACCCCGCTCTGCACTTTGATGCGGCTTTCAGCGTGACATTACAGCAACATGTGAATGTAGTGTCCCGGTTGTGTCCCTGTTTTTGGAGACTAGTGGCAGCTTGAGAACTGGAGACCCTTATCTCTATCAGGGACTCTGCATTTAAATGTTGTTTCACTTCCTTTGGTACTGAAGTAGTTAAATGTCAGGCTTTCTGCCAGTTACTCTCCTGCAGTTGAGGTCAGTTTCACCTGCGCTGTAGCCACACACCCTTGGGTTTAAATGGCTAGGTCTACCAGCAAGCTTTGCTGACTATACAAAGCCATTTGTATGAAAGCCGCCTTGGTGGAAGGAGCTGCTGTGGATGCTCCTAAAGTTGTACCCTTTCCATTTTAGTTATTTATCCCGTTTGTTTCGCTTACCTTCTTGTCTGGTGGGTCTAGTGAACCTCACCCGCCTCTCACTAGTCAGGGCATCTATAGGGTTTCCATAGGGACTCAGGGTGCTGCTCGGCGAGAGTTGCAGAGACTGGCTAGGAGAGTTGGGACAGCTGCAGGTGAGGTTAGGTGGTGTCCACCTACCCTCTCACCATCACCAGGTCTCCCCGCTGTTACTGTGTCCCCTGTTGTCCCCCCTCCCTTGGCTGTGTTTTTTTCTTTAGGTGTGTTGTGTGTCGGACCTCAGTTGGTCTGAACGCGCTCTCCACGCGTGTTTCGTGACATGTAGCCTATATGTCATAAATTTGTTATTTTGGTTAGACTGAAACTTACCGCGTTAAAAAAGAGAATCTATCAGGAATTTTAGGCTAGGACTACACGGGGACTATTTCGACATGACTAGATGTTCCTGCTACATCGCAGTGCAATACAAGTGGATGGAGTCGCAGGTTTTGTTTATTGCATTGCAAAAAATCTTGCAGACTTATCCTAACAGGCCATTAATTATATGCATAAAACGCAAACAAAAGTATCCAGCTGTTTGGATAGACAATTTCACCACTTTATACCAGCCCCAAAGATAGAACATTTATCACTTGGATGGGTTTTGGGTTTTTTTTTGCATAAAAATTGCCCTTTTAATCGTAACGGACAGGTAGATTTCGGCGCGATCATCTACAACCACGAATAAGCTGCTAACATGATGTCCCACATCGTACAATAAACACAAATTTATCTATGGAGGAACACGGCGTCCATAAAAATAGGGCTGGCAAATATGAAAAGATTTTTAATTATAGGAAATCTGTAGAGAATAAGTAACCATAGTTACATCACTGCGGAACACATCTGATTGGATTAGTCTACAAAAGACAAAACGCTTCATTTGATGTGATAACAGATTTTTTACATTGTAGCCATATGAAAATAATTATTAACAAATATATTGTATTCAAGCAGCGCACAGTATACAGGATCCTAATCTCCAATACACACAACAGCGATCAGGTGCCGACCTCACGGTGGGTTTTAGGGACATATCGAAGGTTTCCACATATTTCCTTAGGTTTATAAATCAATATTATAGCAATCTGTTATAGGGACAATTTTTTATGGATTATTTTCTCCTGCTCCCAGTCCTCACCCAGGTCCTGCTCCATTTTACAGGTTGGGGGCAAATATCTATTAGATCTCATTTGTCTGGTAAGTTATTGGATCTTTTGCCTTCGGCTGCTGAAGACAGATGTTGCTTTCTCCTAATCATGGTGACTGTTGGCAGGGTGCCTAAAGGTACAAGGACCCAACATTTCATGCATAAGGTAATTTTTATCCCATAACTTAATTTTTTTTTTACAATATTAAGGTACGTGCTAAGAAGACATAGTGTGTCCACCCATATTCTGTCCAACGCCATTAACTTGAGAACGGCGGCAGCTATAGGCATAGAAGTGGTGTCTAGGTATAGTAAAGAAGCCATGCGCTACACAATGAAATGACCTATAGCGCCACCTGGTGGAAAACAACGGAGTTAGCATTTTTATCTCGAAAACGGAACGAGATAGAGAAAAAAAGTGAATTAAAAAATTGTAGGGCATCATCAATTCAATACGTAAGTGCACATGTGTGCGACTCAATGACGTTTTTCAGAACACTTCAGCATCTTTTGTCTAAGTGTCTTTTCAGACTAACTTGTAAAACCTATAAACTTGATGTTTGGCTTCAAAAGTGGAAACAGACCAAATAAATGGTCACATCCTTTAACTGCTTCACTCTACATGAAGTGGCTAAAAGAAGCGCAAAAGACTGAACCTGTGCACAGCGAGGTATTGTTACATTGCAGTGTTTATTTTAATTATTGTTCATTAAGTGTTATTTTAGGCAAGTTACGGAGTGGATCCTTGTGAAAGAAACATTGTGTGCACAGATCCTTAAAATGTTCCCCCAGTTGCACTCTCCTACTCCTACTGGCCGGTAGCCATCCGAGGCGCACAGTCACTGACTAGTAGCTGTGGAAACCACACAGTCAACGGCCGGTAGCCATCCACAATGCACAGTTACAGTTCAGTAACCATACAACGCACAGTCACCGGCAGGTAACCATCCCAGGCGTACAGTCACCAGCCGGCAATCATCTGCAACGCACACAGTTCAGTAACCATACAACACGCAGTCACCGGCAGGTAACCATCCCAGGCGTACAGTCACCAGCCGGCATTCATCTGCAACGCACAGTTACAGTTCAGTAAACATCCGCGACACACAGTCACTGGCCGGTAGCCACCTCAGGCACACAGTCACCAGCCGGCAATCATCTGCAACGCACAGTTACAGTTCAGTAACCATCCGCGACGTACAGTCACCGGCCGGTAGCCACCCCAGGCACACAGTCACCAGCCGGCAATCATCTGCAATGCACAGTTACAGTTCAGTAACCATCCGCGACGCACAGTCACCGGCGGGCAGTAATCTGAAACAGTCCCCAGACAACGTTTCACAATTTCGCTGGAATGCATCAGCATAAACCGCTGCAGTCACTCGGCCAGTATCTGATGCACGCTGCCTCACTATGATTTTGGCAGAGTGAATCTCCTTACAAGTTCTCTTTAAAAAGGTGTTATCTATTTTATATATCCCAATTAGATAATTCCAAGCAAGTAGAGGAGCTATAAAGAAAAAAAAAAAGGACCCAATTTGTCAGTGGACATCTCTTTGATTTAGCAGAGCCATGTGTCTTGCCTCATTTTACCTGTGGTGGCGCTGCAGGGATACTGAGCACAGAGTAGTTCCTCCTTTAGATTACTGCAGAGATTCCCAGTAACAGGGCCCCCTGTGATCAACCTGTCCAAAGCAGGCAGCCTCTATAACGCAGCATACCACATAGTTCATAAACATTAAGGCTACGTGCCCACAGGAGATTAAACCTGCTGATTTATCTGTGGAAAATCCGTGGATTTTCCAGATAAATCCGTAGGTTTCAGCATGTACAGACACTCCCCATGTTATCCTATGGGACATGGGGAATGCTGTGTCCATGCTGCGGATACGTGTGGCTGCGGAATATGCTGCGGATGTCCCGCAGCCGCACGTAATTGCATGTCAATTCTTTCTGCGGAAATCCCGGCCCTCCACTATGAAGATAGGGCTGGGACTTTCGCAGGAATATCCGCAGGTTTTCCGCAGCAATTTCACTGTACTACCACAGCTAAAAATAGCTGCGGATTCTGGCGAGCGGCTGCGTCCGTACCTGCGGATATATCCGCAGGTACAGACTCCCGTGGGCAGATAGCCTAAGGCTGTGTGCCCACGATCAGTGTTTGCAGCGTTTCGGATGCAGCAAGCTTCAGCTGCGTCTAAAATGAATGCTGCATTGTATAGTACATGCACGGTGGATGGATTTCTAGAAATCCCACCTCCACTGTGCTTTTTTTCCGCAGCAAACACTGACCTGCAGTGATGCTTTCCATACCACAGCATGTCAATTGTTTGCTGCGGAATCGCATGCGTCCTCTGTAGGGAGAACACAAGCGAGAGACCGCAGCGCACTGAACCCTGATCATGGGCACGAGCAGCAGCGGTCTCCTGCGGAGGAGACTCGCAGGTCAGCACCGGCTGCGTTCTGAACACAGTGGGTCCTGATCATGGGCACATACCCTAATCCACATTATTGAATGCAATTTTATGCTGCACAGATCCCAGAGTGACCCTTACCTGACAGCCAGCCGAAAATACGGAGATTCTGCCTCATCTCTGAACTATATTGGATAGGTGTTAAACGTATGGAATCCTATGTGAAGGTTTGTCTTATTAGCTTACTATAAAATGAGAGGTGGGTGGATGGAGGGGTGTGTGTGTGTGTATGTATATATTATATATATAATATATTTTTATATACACACACACACACTGTATATAATATATATTATATACACACACATACAGTTTATCACGAGTACACCCCTCACATTTTTGTAATATTTTGTTATATATTCATGGGACAGCACTGCAGATCTGACCCTGTGATACAATGTACAGTGTCAGTGTGCAGCTTGTATAACAGAGTAAATTTGGTGTCCTCTAAATAACAACACACAGACATTAGTGTCTAAACTGCTGGCACCAAAAATAGACTACACCCCTAAGTGAAAATTGCCAAATTGTGCCCCAATTAGCCATTTTCCCTCCCCGGTGGCATGTGGCTCATTGGTGTTACAAGGTCTCAGGTGTGGATAGGAAAATATGGGTAGAGCTGGGCTCAACCGCCTAAGGAGGAAGGTGCTTAAGAGAAAAAAAAGCTAAGTAATATATGGAAAGGTGGATGGGACGAATTAGACGTCAAAAGGACTGTACCATGTGGCGTTTGCTTTGCAAGAGAGGATGCTTGGATAACACAAGGAGTCCCAGAGGTCTGTGATGGAGGCAGGAGGCCTCTTGTGTTATCCAGGCATCCTCTCTTTTCCGCCACCTGTCTTCTGGGCCTCCCTGGCCTCAGTGACGTACCCTTGCAAAGCAAACGCCACATGGTACAGTCCTTTTGACGTCTAATTCGTCCCATCCACCTTTCCATCATACGCAAAAACCTTGAAAAAGGCCTAACATAGGCCGAAACGTCGGCTTTTGCTCTATTGTGGTGGCGTTTTCCTTTTTGCAAATAGTCCAATAAAATAACACTTTTTTTGCATTTATTCTCTGTGTCCTATTTGAGTGCTTGGGATCCAATATATTACTCAGGTGTGGATGGGAGCAGGGGTGTTATATTTGGTGTGATCGGTCACACACTCTCTCATATTGGTCACTGGAAGTTCAATATGGGTTCCTCATGGCAAAAAATTCTGAGGATCTTAAAATTATTGTTGCTCTATTTAAAGATGGTCTAGGCTATAAGAAGATTGCCAGCACCTTGACACTGAGCTGTAGCACGGTGGCCAAGACCATACAGCGGTTTAACAAGACAGGTTCCACTCAGAACAGGCATCGCCATGGTTAACTGAAGAAGTTGAGTTTATGTGCTCAGCGTCCTATCCAGAACTTGTCTTTTCAAAATAGATGTATGAGTGCTGCCAGCATTGCTGCAGAGGTTACAGGGGTGGGGGGGTCCGCCTGACAGTGCTCAGAACATATGCCGCACACTACATCACATTAGTCTGCATGACTGTCGTCCCAGAAGGAAGCATCTTCTAAAGATGAAAGCCACAGTTTGTTGAAGAAAAGCAGTCTAAGGACATGGATTACTGGAGCCATGTCCTGTAGTCTGATGAGACCAAGATAAACTTATTTGGTTCAGATGGTGTCAAACATGTATGTGGCAGCCACCAGGACAGGAGTATAAAGAAAATTGTGTCCTACCTACAGTCAGGCATGGTGGTGGGCGTGTTATTGTTTGAGTCTGCATGAGTGCTGCCAGCTGTGGGGGCTACAGTTCATTGAGGGAACCATGAATTCCAACATGTACTGTGACATACTAAAGTTGAGCACAATCACCTCCCTCTATATTCCAACATTCTAAAGACCCCAAAACACATCTCCAAGACGACCACTGCCTTGCTACAGAAACTGAGGGTAAAGGTGCTGAACCAGTCAGCCCTCTGCAGACCT